>NC_055959.1:30461622-30681622 GCF_018492685.1 Alosa sapidissima
AGTAGAAGATAAAGAATATACTAAAATACAAATTATACTAAATAACACTAAATCTAAATCAATTCTAAAAACAGTATCCACATAGTGGGTGATTAATCAAGAGGCGCTTGCAATGACTGAGGCAGGGACTGAGCCTGTGATTCTCTGTGCATAGTAAGGTAAGGTGCTCTGTGTGAGTGAGTGTCATGGTGATGGTGCAAATGAGTAAGTCCAACAGTGCAACAGTGCAAGAATAAAGTTTAGAGACCAGCATAAAATAAATATGGACATATCAGCGAGTAGGCAAGGTAATATAAAAAACAACTATAGAAAAAACTATATCTATATCTCTCTCTCTCTATATATATATATATCCCTCCCTCCATGCCACAGCCGAATTGTGGCCACACTTATACCTTTTCTTAATATAGGTATATATATAGACAGTATCCAAACATGGAGGGGGTGAAGAGGCAGACAGACTATGCGGTGAAGTCTATCTCTCCTCTTCCCTTAAGTGAAGCATTGAACAGTTCAATGGCCCCGGGGACAAATGACTTCCTCAGTCTGTCTGTTGTGCAAGGCAGTAAGCGAAGTCTCCAGCTGATCAGGCTCTTCTGCTTAACAATAGTGCTGTGGAGTGGATGACACTCGCAAGATGTTGATCAGTTTGTTCAGGGTCCTTTTGTCAGATATTGAAGTGATACATTAACAATACAGGTGGGTCTAAAAAAAGAGAATATTAACGTTTTTATTCTAATATTTTGAGAACTGATTTTTGGTTTTTGGTTGTAAGTCGTAATCATCAGGATTAAAACAAAAACACTTGCACTCAACTCCAGGGCCTTTTATTGTAGCAGTTCAATAACAGACATTGTGTTTTTTGGTTTATTGTGGGTGCTTTTGAGATAAGACAGTGAAGACTGACAGGAAATGAGTGGGGGAGAAAGAGATGGGAGTAGGATCAAGAAATGACCACGGGTAGGACTCAAACCCAGGTCCCCGTGAGCACTCAGATGGTGTGGATGCTGCAAATGGTACCACAGCTCCCCCAAGAAAAGACAACACAGCCTGTTTAGTTCACTTATAATCAGGCAGGTTTAATCAGACTTAATAGGGTTTGAGCTGGAAGATAAGACAAAAAAAGCTTAACTGGATGAATCTTGGCATGTGACAACTGGAATTAATCACTGTGGGCTTAGGAGGACTGTAGGTAGATCTGTTGACAGAAGGCTGGGCCAAAAAACTAGTTTGGATGTAGAAGAGGGTCAGGTAAGAAGACTTCTGGTTAAAGCCACTAAGAACCACAAGGGGCACACTTCTCAAACTCAGACTGTCTTCTTATGTGCTTATAGAAGTCTAACACAGAAGATTTTAGGCACGGTCTGTTGACACTTATATGTGTCTATAATATGATAGGATAGGAGTGCTGCTCTCTCTCTCTCGCTCTGTCTTGCTATGTTTGTGTGTGTCTCCAAATCTGGAGGATTATATGCAGAGCTGTTCTACCCTTTTGTAATGTGTGTGTGAAACTCTTGAGAGCATATCATCACATTTTACACATTTAAAATGCCTCTCCTTGCTCCTCTCTGATGCTTAGAATCCTGATGCCATTGTTTGACCAAGACTCTGGACTCCTAGTGGTCTCTGGAAAGGTGAGTATTGTATTGTATTGTATTGTATTGTATTGTACGAAGCACACTTCCTCTAAAACATATACAGTGAGGCTCAAGTATTTGAATCCATGCTAAAGTTGACTAAAAATAATCTTTTGGAAATTGATCTTAATGCCTTAAGTAAAAAAAACTGTAAAATAAATTTTCTTTGTGAATGAATAATGTATCATAAATAAATATATGTTCTTCCTTAAAATACAGGGGTCATAAGTATTTGAACCCCTGTTCAAACCCCTGTTAAATTCCCATAGAGGCAGGCAGATTTTTATAGATTGTTTACAGTTATATCATGGATCCAGGATACTTTGCACCCTTAGCCTTTGGAATTAAAATAGCCCCACATCATCACATACCCTTCACCATACCTAGAGATTGGCATGGTGTGTATTTCAGTTAGCCTATTAGCTGGTTTGATGCTCAACAGGGGTTTGATCAGGTATTCAAATACTTATGCCCCCTGCATTTTAAGGAAGAACATTTATTTATTTGTGATACATTATTAATTTACATAGAAAATTGGTGTCCTTAAAGGTTGGATATTTCCTATTTGTTTTACTTAAGGCATTAAGATCAATTTCCAAAAGATGATTTTATATTCCACTTTTTAGTCAACTTTAGCATGGGTTCAAATACTTATGAGCCTGTGAGTTGTGATTGAAGTCTGTTTGACACTGTGTGTGTCCTATAGGGGGATTCTGTTATTGACTGCTATGAGGTTTCATCTGTAGAGCCCCACTTGACACAAGGTGCAGTCATGCTCTTTCTCTTTGTTATTTCATTCTGAACAAACAAACATTCAAAAACACACAAAATACACATATGTAAACATTCATATAGCCCTAGTGAGAGAGGTTTGAGTAATTCTCTTTTGTCTGAAACAAATCTTGTTTATTGTGCCTATTTCTCCCACTCCATCTCTTTCTCTCTCCCAGTGAGTCATTGCCTGACTGAGTTATCCAACCGCGGTGTTGCCTTGGTCCCCAAACTGGCCTTGGATGTTGGCTCCTGTGAGGTCATGCGTGTGCTACAACTGACAGAGAACTTCATTGTGCCTGTTAGCTATCATGTACCACGCAAGGTGGGCACTTTATGGCAAATCAACACAATCACTAATTTCAACAGTCACACTAAATAATATAGTTATATCAAAATGCGTTTTGGGGATATGTTAATTATATATTTTGTGTGTATTGCTCATGTCACACACAGTCTGGACAGGACTTCCATGCTGATCTTTACCCTGACACACTGGGGCAGACAGCTGCTATGACCACAGAGGAGTGGTGGGGTGGAGAGAACAAACAGGTAAGACCCAAACACTTGAAGAGAGCTAACTTCAACTAGAAATGTAATGCCAGAGGAATTACAATAGTGGATGGAAAGCTGCTGGCTTAATGTTGGTGGGGAGATTCCTGAAAAGAAAAAAAAACATTGAATTGCTTAATCTTGACATTTGACTTCATCATTGAGTAATATAACTTACCTACTGAATCCTTGGTTATCGCTTAATCAAGTTATGAACTTACTCGATGTAATACCAATCTAACCAATCAATCAAACTAACTAGAGTTAAACGTAACATCCTCTCTAGACGTAGCAGCTACGAGTGTGTTGCTAATTGATGCCAGCTAACGCCAGCTTGCTTGTTTACTTGTCTAGCAGAGTCGTTAAAAACAGACTTTACATAGATACTCCATTCGAATAAAAATACAAATGAATTGTAACTTACATTTAGCATAGAAATCTAGACGCACCCTAGCGGCAGCAAATTACATTTGCTTCCAGGGCTAGTCTAGCAACTCTCGGTTGGCTTGTGAGCTTGAAAAATTAAACTTCTATCAGGCCAATCAAATCGTGTATAGAGTCGTTAGGAGGGCTTAACATAATGATTGATGGCAACGATTTGTCTTGAATTCCCTGCTACTTGAAAACAAAGAAGATGGATGTTGCTGTTGGCCAACAGTGTGACACGAGTTAAGCTTTTTTTAAGTTGGCAAAAGTTTGAACTAGCCAACTAGCTACGGTGGGAAAACGCATGGGACTCATAGCGCTGTCCTATTGCGTGCAGAGGGAATTTGAAAGACAACCGATTATCCCGCCCCTCGGACTGAGCACTGCGAACGGTGAGTGCCCAGACTCTACATTTTAATGTGGGTCTGGCTCGTCAGGCTAACTTACATTGGGTGTGGTAGGAAAACGTCCGTTTCGTCGTAGTTTGTTGGACGAAGCAGACACCAACAACGTAAACTGTCTTGAAGAGAATTGAGCAGTGTGGTTCAAAAGCAATTAATTAATTACAATTAATTAATTAAACTCAAAGATTGTAATTCTTGATTTCGCTTGCAAACTGACGGTTTTATGCGTTTACTAAACAAAGATTATGGAAATTAAACACCACTTTTCCATCAAAAAGCTTGTTGTAAAAGGCATAACTTGTTAGATTTAAGAACTAGGTTCGCTAGCTCTGTGTGTTATGAGCAAAGAATCTTTGGTTATGAGTCCCATAGAACAACACTGCCATCTACTGGATTAGAAAGTGTCAGCAGGCTACTTGTGGATCTGGGTGGCTTCTCTGCGCAAAGTTTGTCTCAAAAATACGTGATCCACAAATGCTGATCCACAAATGCGAAAACGAAAACTGTGTGTGCTGGTGATCCACAAATGCAAAATTAGATTTCAGAAAGGCAATTTTCAGTTTTACAAATGGCATTTTATTTACAAATGCACATCTATATTTGTAAAAATCAATATACGAGTTACAAATATGATTTTTTTATTTGTAGATATCAAAACACACATGCAAATCAAGAAATATTTGTGGATCCCCCTCTGCGCATATACAAATATTATTGAGACAAATTTAGCTCCATAGATCTACCCTCTACTAATTTCCCCCTATGTAAGGCCGGCCTGCTGCCCTTTATAGCCATTTGAAGCCAGTCTGGTGCTCAAAGACAGCACATCTGCTGGTGTCCATGTGTTTTGCAATTTACAAATATCTTTGTGATCGTTGTCCTTGACTTCAGGTGGCGAGGGTCAGCCTTCACCCGGACAAACGTCCCAAGTCTAGTGCCAAAACAGCCAGTCGGCAACCAGCTCCACCACTGGCCACTCAAAAGAGCAAAGAGGTAAGACTAATGTAAAGTATGGATGGACAGTTATTCCCTCCACCTTAAACATGACAGACATGCTATAAGACATTGCTATGCTGTAAGGTTCGAGTGTTGGTGATAGTCCAGTGTTTGTGTCGCTCTTTTTCTTAGAAGTCTGTGTCCAGCAGTGAGCTGAGTTCCGGCAGTTCGAGCATGGCTCAGTCCCGCTCAGCCTCTTCCACCAGTGGTCTGTCGTCCAGCTGCCTGCCCAGCCCCTCCTCCACTGCCAGCACGCGCCAGCTGCAGGGCATGCTTGGTAAGAGAGAAGAGTTTGTGCTTGCTTTGCCATAACCTAACACCTCTATTTTTATCACCTTAAAAAGTCATAAGTTTCACATTTCAAGTAGAGTTTTCATCTTAATTCTCAATTCCTCAATTAAGTACACTTTATTGCCATGGCCATTGAAAAATTGTGTTGCCAAAGAATACGATATGCATACACATATGGACCCTTTCAACAATAAAAACAAAAACAATGCTTGAACGTTCTATTTGGGCCCCAATCTACTTCCTCTGCATTAAGATAACATATGGAATGTTAAAAAGGAAGTCTTGTGGGGCCAACTATGATGCTGAGAATGGAACTCTCTTGAAAGCAAAGATTCTAGAACAGAGCTCTGTTCTAGAATCTTTGCTTGAAAGGGTCTATAGAAAAAGACTCTCGCACATACTCTCTCACTGCATTCTCAATCACTTCCCTCCTTCTTTTCTCTTTCAGGTCCAAGCTCTAAGTTTCGACATATTCAGGGAAATGTTCAGCACCGTGACACACATATATATAATCTGCGTGGGCTCAACCTCACTACACCAGGAGAGTGTGATGGCTTCTGCACCAGTCGCCATCATGTGGCAGTACCCCTGGCCATTGCTGGAGGACAAATTGCCGTGTTTGAGGTGCTTACTGGCCCTTGATTAAATTAGAAAAATACCACTGCTGACAGTCTGAATGTTAAACATTGTAACCAAATATTGTATAGGCTACATATGAAAAGAAAAACAAAAAGTTTGGGTGATTTTAAAGATCCACTTAGTACGTAGCTTTTAGACAAATCAGCAAAGCTTTGTTGCTAATCACTATGGCCTCTAATTTGAAAATGCTGTGGACAGGCCTTAGGCTGTGAGTTGCTGTTATAACAGGTTGTGACACCAATTCCTTTTTATTTTGTCTCATATTTATTGACATTTAAACATTTATTGGTTGATTAATTAGTAGTGCTTTCTTACATTTAAGGAAGATGATGGAGGTTGACTTTAGATGAGAGTTGGTTGTCTGGCTTTCAAGGAATTCATTTACGGAGAGCTTCCTCATCTGTGCACGGATATAGCTTTAGTTTATGTCCAATGGACTTGTTGGCTCTGTTTTTGAGTCACTTTGAGGGCTGCAGAATATGGCAAAATGTCCTATTCTTTTTTATATAATATTTAGAAAGCAGCCATATTTACATCTAAAGAGCAGGAAAACAAATGTTCATTCATTAATTCACTGCTCCTTCATGTTATGTCAAGTAAACATGAACTTATAGTTCACCTAAAATTGCAAACTATGAATACAGATATACAATATATGGATCACCCACTATTCACCATAGCACACTCAAGTGGACAGAAGCAACATAGGATACATTTAATACTGTGTTATTAATGCGGTAATTAAACAGATACCTCACAGAGAGCCTGATGGCCCCTTGTCACCTCGTTTCAGCTTTCTCAACCAGGGAAGCTTCCTGACACAGCCCTGCCCACCATTCAGAACTCAGTCAGTGTGGCAGACTTCTGCTGGGACCCATTCAACCCCCACAGACTAGCTGTTGGTATGACCCGTTTCTTGTCTCTTTCTCTCTCTAACTCTATCTTTCTCTCTCGCTGTATCTGTGTAAGTGTGTGTGTGTGTGAGAGAGAGAGAGAGAAAGAGGGTGTTGTTGGAATGGATGAAAAATCTAATAGTGATGTAATAAGACTGATGATGATGATGATAATGATGCCATTTTCTGTGACAGCTGGAGAGGACGCCAAGATTCGCATGTGGTTGGTGCCTGAGGGGGGTCTAACTGAAACTCTGACGGAACCTGAGTGTGTGCTCCAGGGTGAGTGAAATGAGTTATGAAAAGGACTTATCATTACCTGCGCAATATGGCTTTGCACTTTTAACTTCTATCTAACGGGGCCGTTCTCAGGTCACACAGAGAAAATCTACTCCATTAAGTTCCACCCTCATGCCTCTGGTTTGCTGGTCTCCTCTTCTTATGACCTCACTGTGCGTCTGTGGGATCTGCAGTCAGGAAAGGAAGTTAAGAAGCTAAAGGGACATGACGATCAGGTTTGTGTGTGTTTGTGTGTGTGTGTGTGTGTTTGTGTGTTTGTGTATGTGTGTGTGTGTGTATGTCTGCATGCTTTTTTTTTTTTGCATGCTTTATCATAAACAGGAGCAATAATCTTCAGAGCACCATATTGACTCCTTCTGTCCTTCTCCATTCACTCTCTGTTTAGATCTTTGGAATGGCCTGGAGTCCAGATGGTATGCTGCTAGCAACAGTGTGCAAAGATGGGAAGGTTCGTGTGTATGACCCACGGAAGTCTGATGAGCCCATTCAGGTGTGTAGGAGATCAATATATTTGATTATTTATTCATGATGGTATCCATAATTAAAGTGTACTGTAGGGTAACCCTCCCCCTCTCTCCCCAGGAGGGCCCGGGGCCCGAGGGCCACAGAGGTGCCCGTATAGTCTGGGTCCTGGAGGGAAAATATCTGCTGGTGTCTGGTTTTGACAAGTGAGTAAGGGCCATTTGGAAAAAATAAACATGGGAGCATAGTTTGGTTAGCTACATACTGAAACTGCACATGTGCCCAGCTAGGTCTGGAAGAACGTGTGTGTGTGTGTGTGTGTGTGTGTGTGTGTGTGTGTGTGTGTGTGTGAGAGAGAGGGAGAGAGGGCGAGAATGGATGTGGTTGTGTGTGCAACCAACACCTATTTGTATATAAAAGTATTTATCCTTTGGATATGTTCTGTCTTATTGAACACTGTTTTATATAATTGTGTCTATATTGTGTATATTGTACAGTATGTACTGTCTATTTTATTGGTAAGGCCGAAGGCAATTTTCATGCCTGACATGACAATAAAGTCTATTCTATTCTAATCTATATATTATATATATCTCTATATATATATAATCTATATATATATAACTTAGCCACTCTGGAATGGCATGCATAAACTCTGTTGTGCAGGGCCTGGGCAGGAAGGGGATGGGATAGAGCTTGAGGTCAGCAAAAGAGAAAAAGTATTATGATAGAAATGCAGGAGGTAGTTTCAGATGAGCAGCAGGTTTAAACTCATAAAGGATCTATATCAGCTATATCTATCTATATCATGCAACCGAGGATCTCTAGCTCATCAACTTCACGCATACACACACACTCACACTTCAAAATGTCCTGTTCAGTCGCAGTGAGCGGCAGCTGTACCTGATATCTGCGGAGTGTGTGAGTGCAGGGCCCGTGGCCAACGTCTCTGCTGATGTCTCCCCCTCCACCCTCATCCCCTTTTATGACCCTGACACCAGCGTCATCTTCCTCACTGGCAAGGTAAGCACAGCTTGAGAGAGACTTGTTAGTGTTTTTGTCTGTGGTGGGGGGGGGGGGGGGTGCAAGTACACTACATGCACATCATGTAAGAAAGGGGAAGGGTGTGGTGAAGGGAGCCTTTGTCCATATTAATTCTTGTGGAGAATATTGTCTTTCTCTCTCTCTCTCTCTCTCTCTCTCTCTGTATGTATGTATGTGTGTGTGTGTGTGTGTGTGTGTTTTCTCTAGGGTGACACTCGAGTCTACATATATGACATTGTGCCAGAAGAGCCCTATTTATTGGAGTGCAGCAGCTTCCATTCCTCTGAACCACACAAGGTTAACAGCATTTACTGGCTCTATTCAAATCTTGAGATTCAGTATATTTTTCCAGCAGAGAAAGTTACTGAGCACAACTGTGCTCTCATCGGACACTTTCAATTAGCCTGTAACTCACCTGCTAGAAATGATTTCTGAATGCCCCCTTTGGATAATCCCAACAGCTTTCTTACAACATTACAGACCTGAACCTTCAGACCCATTCAAATATTAAAACCACATAACTATCCAAGGTATTGCAGAATTCTGTTTTGACCAATCTGACCAGGGTTGCTCTTCGTCCAGTCTTGAACTACAAGTCAACATCACATGTGATGTCTTCCTTTTAAATGCATAGAATGAGAAATATTTGAAAAATGATGACATGAAATGTTACAATTTACTTGGAAACATTTATCTGGAATAATGTAGGCTTTTGTTGTGTGCATACACAAATCTGTTTACAGTTTTTTGCATTCATTAATTGCAAAGTCAATGAACAAATGTTCTGTCATTAGGGTTTCTCCTTCCTTCCAAAAACATTGTGTGATGTGAGAGATGTAGAGGTTGCCCGTGCTCTGCGTCTCAGCAAGACATCTATAGAGCCTATAGCCTTCAGGGTCCCACGTGTTAGGGTGAGTCTCACTCTCATTTCTCCTCATTTCCATCCTAATTTCGCCCTATTGCATTTCTGTGTATTGCAATGCATTGTGGGTATTTTAACTAATCTCCCCTTCTTTCTGTCTTGCTCTCTCACACATATGCACTACAGAAAGAGTTTTTCCAAGATGATGTATTCCCTGAGACGGCTGTGTGGTGGGAATCCTCTCTCTCTGCTGCTGCTTGGTTTACTGGGTCCAACCACCAGCACCGCAAAATCAGCCTGCAGCCTAAAGATATGACACCTGGTAATTAGCAAAATAACCCCACACATTTAACATGACGTTGCTGACAGACTGTGCACACCTGACATTTAAACTCGGCTAATAGTGTTGAAACAGATTGTACTGCCATAGATGATTACAGACAAACAAAAGTTGAAGAGTACCGGTAGTAATCTTAACCTCACCATTTGTATAGTTGTACAACATGCGCACAAACCCGTGTGTGTGTGTGTGTGTGTGTGTGTGTGTGTGTGTGTGTGTACGTGTGTGTGCATGCTTTAATGCTTTATAATAAACACCATGTTGACTCCTTCTGTCCTTCTCCATTCCATTGTGTTTGTGTGTCTGTGTGTTTAGCGAGTGAAGCACCAAAAGAAGTTCCTGTGCGCAAATACTTGCCTTCTTCAGTTTACCTGGAAGAGAAAACTGATGAGCAGAAAAAAGATGAGGTCAGTTAGTGTATATAAGCATGTGTGTGTGTGTGTGTGTGTGTATTTTTGTGTTAGAAAATAATAGGACTTATTATAATATGACTTTCCCCTTATGGCCTATGCAGATTACACAATTTTTTTTGTCTTCCACGATGATATTTTACGATTGACCATGTCAGACTAGGCGATCATAGAAACATAAATTCTTGCCGCATCTTGGTCGGGAGACATTACGAGATCATGTAGCCTATCGTAGCCTATCGTAGCCTACTCATGGCATGTCATCATACTGTCAGTGTCAATACGGGAGTCGTAGAAGATTCCCCAAAAATTCTAACATGCTAGACTTTTGGGTCGTGGAGTCGTGGAACATTGCAAACAATAAATAGCAGGTTGTTGAATATGTCACATTACAAGACGCGTTCCTCCTCCAGGGTCTTTCCTGATTTTTCATAATCAGGCACTACACTAGAAATTTGTTGGTTATGACAAAATCTTGGCAAAAAATTGGCCTGAGATCGTGTAATCTGCACAGGCTATTAGTTTCCTTCTTTATAGTGTTTTATTTGTTTGTGTGTAGTTGCTCAGTGCCATGGTGGCAAAGCTTGGGAATCTGGATGACCCACTGCCACAAGAATCTTTTGAGGGTGTGGACGAGGATGAATGGGTAAGAATAATCCGTTGTTATTTCTCTCTCTCTCTCACACACACACACACACACACACACACATCCAAATATTTTTCTTTTGAAGTTAAAATTGGGCAAGTTTCAGTCATTCTATCATACACTTTTAAGAATTGTGTTCTTTGCATATTAACGTCTCTCTCTCTCTCTCTCTCTGTATGTGTGTCTGCATGTCTTTGTGTGTGGTATGAAGGATGATTAGGACTGACATCTGGACCAGCTTCTGCCAGTTTTCCGATTTGCCATGTCAGAGTGCCAATCAACAGGAATATGCCCTATTCTTCACAAACACACACACATACTCACAAATTCAGTGTTACACAAAAACACTCCTGTTATGGCTTTTTCTTGTCTGTTGCTGTTAATTTTTCCTCCTCCTTGCACTCTGATGCTGCCTGTCTTATAACCCATTGGTGGTATGGAATTCCTCCACCAGTCTTAATTAGATAAGATGCTGTAAGATACCATGCAGCACCTATAGACCCTTTCAAGAGAGTTCCATTATCAGCATCATAGTTGGCCCCACAAGGCTTCCGTTTTAACATTCCATATGTTCTCTTAATGCAGAGGAATTAGATTGGGAACCAAATAGAACTTTCAAGCATTGTTTTTGTTTTTATTGTTGAAAGGGTATATACTCTTTCACACATAGGCCCTTCCCACAGTCACACACAGCACACACAAGGCCATTGAAGGGTGTCTTCTTGTAATGTTGTGTGTATGTAAAAGGCCATGGAACTGTATGACTGTTAAACACTTGTGATGGTGGGTTAAGTAGTGGTGCTTGCTTCCCATTGAGTGTATGCCCAGATTCTTATTCAGGGCCATTGTCTTTCCTTGCACTGACCCTAAGACAATTATTAGATGTAGATTGTAGATTAACTATAGGCTATAACTGGAAAGTTACTGTATGCCAGTCTGTTCTTAGTGTTTTGCTCAGAACATGTCATATTTTTTTGTTCATTTCTGGAAGTCTTTTCAGTGTTCATTCCTAATTACAATGTCACCCATTTTTGACAAAAATGGATAATGTTTTCTTATGACAGTTTTATACAATCTTGTGCAGTATAGTTTAGTCGGATATACTGTACTGTGTCTTCTGTTGCCATTGGTGAAGTTTAGATAACTTGCCATGTTACTACACATCACTGATCTTGTTCACTTTCCACACCACTTTTTGATGAGAAGAGATGAAAACGAAATGAGAAGAAATAAACATGGTTTTGAAAAAAGTTTTGATGAACATTGTAAGCAGTCTTGATGGAATGTTGCCTTGCAGTAAAAACGTAATGTATTTTGACAAAAAAAAAGCTTCTGAGTCTGATAGGCCTACTTTCTGTAGGATTCAGACAGTTTACTTTATGCTTAGCACCGAAAAAAATGTAACCATTCAGGTTTTTCTCCAAAATTATTTACATTTTTAGTACCCCTTTTTAAACATATTAGGTTTAGGATTTAATGGAGAATATGACTCTCACATTCCTTTTTTACAAGATTGTTGTAGATGTAGGATGTAGGCTATACCAGGGGTCGGCATCCCGCGGCTCTTTGGTCCCTCTGATGCGGCTCAGCTTTTGAAAATAATGAATGAGTATTTAATTAAAATGTATTTTATTTTAGTTCGTTCATTTTCAAAATGTAACATTGTAAGTCTATCTGAGTAATTCATATAACTTTCCACCTGACTTGACTCCGTAACCGTAGCCTGCACAATACTGTTACATTCGCGGGTTGTTGCCATGTTAATATCAAACAAAATCACCGATTTCCCTCCATTTCAGTCAGCGAGAACACTGTAATTGGTATTGTTGATGTGTGCGCTTGCTATAGGCTAGATACGGAAAATGTCAAAAGGAAACGTCAGCGACCACAGCTTGCGAGCGCAAAAACACAAGCGGGCTGAAATGGGAACGTTTCCATCCGAAGACTGATTCTGAAAACGCGAAATGAACTGCCCGTTATACTGTATATTGCACACTGCAACGAGTTAGTATTGCTGTGTTAACCCTATTCCACTTGCATGTGAGAAATCTTTCTCACATATGAAAAATATAAAGACAAACCTGCGCTCACGTTTAAAGGCTATTCCGTGCAAAACTGCACATCCATAACAGCAATTAAAAATATGTTAGCGTTATGTGACAGTTTTGCGTGGAATTGCCCTTAAATGATGACAGCCTCAATTCTTGCATGAAACTTAACCTCACTGAATATGAGCCAGCCAGACTCCAAGGCCATCACCAAATCTAATCTCTGGTAGGCCTAATGTTCAATTTTGCCAATGACAACGAAAATTGAGTGTTGTGTTGTGTTACACAGAAACATGATGTTACTTTGATGTTACTTTGCATACCAAAGGACACTGGGAAAATAGGGGGTGCTGTTTAGCCTACATGGGAAGCCTGGCCTATACTTCTGTCATTCCACTTTACATTTCAAGTTACTTGCTAGTAGAAAATTACTTTTAAAACTAGTAGAAAATGTATTAAAATAATCCTCTGTTGAATTAAAGTAACTGTACGTTAAATATCCAAACTTTTTCTTGTAACCGTCTTTATGTGGCTCTTCTGAGATTAAAAAAAGATACATTTGGTAAAAGTGGCTCTCCAGGCAAAAAAGGTTGCCGACCCCTGGGCTCTACTGTGTGGGCTGTGGCTTTGTGTTCCTGCCTACACCTCTGGCACATTTCCCACTGCATTCAAATCAGCTCAAGTAACACCGCTACTCAATTTGACCTGTCCCACTTCTACCCTTCCTATCCAAAGCTATCAAACAATTGTCTCCAAACAGGTCTCTGAATTCCTCTCATGGAACAACCTTCTTGATCCAAACCAATCTAGTTTCAAGAGTGGACACTCAACCGAAACAGCTCTGTTGTCTGTGACAGAAGCCTTAAAAGAAGCAAGGGCGACCACACAGTCATCAGTCCTCATTCTGCCTGACTTATCAGCAGCCTTTGGTCACGGTTAATCATCGCATCCTTCTTTCTACTGTATACTCTCAAACATGGGCATCTTGGGCTCTGCTCTGTCCTGGTTTGAATCCTACCTCACAGGGAATTCGTTTAAAGTGCCCATATTATGACTATTTTTCAACAAGTTAACCTTATTTTGTGCCTTTTATTCACGTTTGTTTAAAGATTTAGTAAGTAACTTCGATGCAGCTCCAGAGGTTTCCATTATATCCTAACAGTTATCTTTTCCGATAAAAAGGGGGCATGCACGTGCAGCACATACAACGTTAGTGCATGGTGGGTGGGAATATTCAAATGTTTCCGCTGCATGGTGGGTGGGAATGTTCAAATGTTTCCGCTGCATGGTGGGTGGGAATGTTCAAATGTTTCCGCCGGCGACATAGACGGCCCTGCCGATTTTGAACAGCTCACCTGGAGACTGAAGGCAGGATACATTCAGAAACCTGTATCTCAGCATGGTAACGTGTAACGGCATGGATGGGTTTTTTTCCAAGTTTGTATGTGGGTGGCAGCACCCGAGACACAAAATAACACCCCAAATCCCAGAAAAAGTGATTTTTTCATAATATGGGCACTTTAATGTATCATGGATTGGACAGTTGTCCGCACCTCACTACCTCACCACAGGGGTCCCCCAGGGCTCGGTGCAGGGGCCCCTTCTCTTTGCTTTGGGTCCAATTATTTGTTCGTACGGCTTCTCATATCACTGCTATGTAGACAACACAGCTCTATCTGTCATTTCCACCTGATGACCCCTTGGTCTCTGCACAGATCTCTGACTGCCTCTCAGACATATCTACATGGCACACCACCTCCAACTAAACCTCTCAAAAACTGAATTCCTCCCAGCCAGTCATGCTTGATAACCAACAAACCTCTCCGATCATGTTGCCTTGGTCAACCGGTTGTGCTGTTTCGCACTTTACAACATACGGAAAATCAGGCCTTACCTGACTCGATATGCTACCCTAGAACTGACACTTGACTGTATAGAAGTAACACTTACTGCTGCGCTAACTTGCAGAGGTGGGACAAAATCACTGTTTGGCAAGTAACAAGTAAGTCTCAAGTCTTAACTCTTAAAGGAGCATTTCACCACTGAAAAGCTGAATATGTATTTAAATTGGGTCATTTATGTAGTAGAAATGTGAAGTCATCATTGCAGTCAGTGCCTTCTTGACTGAGAAAAAGCCAAAAGTGTATTTTTGGCTTATGTGGATGAAAGCCAACATCTCCTAGAATTCCCTGCCCTTCACTGCCCTATGAAGGTTACAAGCAAACAGAGGGATTAATACAACTGGAATCCATGCATTTCCACGGAATTATTTTTGGAATCTGATCCCTTATCATACCTGTTCATTCGTACTCGTCGCTCGACTTATCGTGACTAAATTCAAGATGGCGGAGATTGGTAAACTTCCTGAAGGTACTGTCTGTGTAAATCATCTTGTAAATAAACTACCAGTGCTTTTTCTAAGTTCTCAATGTCTCGTTTTAAATGTCAGGGCCCTCAGAAGTCTACCAATGAAGTGTGGAGCTACTCTGAGCCTCCTAAATGGTGTAAAACAGTGAGTCATTTGCATGGCTAGCCTGATGCCCGAGGCACCCCCGTTGAAAACCTGTTGGTAGCATCGGCTAACTAGCGCCAGATTTCGGAGTGCAGGGGACAAGCCGAGATGAGCTGTGAGACAAAAGTTCCCACTCGGTATCATGTTTCAACACACTTTAGGTCAATATCACACCGAACTTCTCCTTTAATAATCCTCAATATACTCCACAGCGTAAAAATATATATTCTATAACCTCAAACTCTGGAAAAACACTCTGGCATGCTGTGTAGAATGCATTTCCGATAGCCTGATGTCATCATACTCAAATATTCTACTCAGAGTCTGATACTGCTCCATTGGGATGTAATTATGGGGCGTTTCAACGATACAGGGGGGGAAATGCCTTTGCACTCAATTGGATAGACCTAACCAATCAGAGCAATGAAATAGCTTACCGTGAGCTGTAGGAAGAACATCCGAACCATCCTATCCAATATCTTATATAACACCTGATAGAGAGATCTAAGAGAACGAAATACGTAGCAGGGTAGGCTAATCAGAAAAACGGATATTATATTACAGATAAATATTAAAAATAATTCCATTCACACCGATGCTATAAACAGCTGGGAAAGGGTGTCGCAAACCCCTCAAGCAAACAGGTGGCTAATCAGATTTCAAACAAACGAGAGAACAAACAGCTTGGTCCAAACAGCTCTGGTTCGGGCATAGTTGCTCCACAACTGAACAAGTCCAGACCGAACTTCCCGTCCTCAGATGTTGTGGACGGGGCTAAGTTCCGCTGGCATCCAGGAAACATTTTCGAGGAAATACAAAGTGTGCTTGCTCAGGTGCGGTTCACCAACAGGTGCAGTCAGTGAAATAGGATGCTTTGAACTCTGCTTGATCCAAGGATTCCAACAGAACCTCATTTTTTGACAATTTCGGGCAAAGGGGTCAAAGTTTACTTGCATTAACGCACATTTAAAACGCCAAAACGCATTTTTGGTAGTTGCAGCCTCCCCTAGAGGTCAAAGGACACCAAATGTTATGTGTGTCTTCACAATAAGACACTGAGGCTGCACCAAGTTTTGTTTTGATAGGCCTACATGAAAGTATTGCTGAGATACGACCTTACTTCCTGTTTGGCTGCTTCACACCCGATTGGCTGACGGGTGAACGCTTTTGAAAATCAAAAATCCTTCTGGTAATTTTTGTGAGGCTGATACACAGATAGTTGCATGCATGTTGAAAGGCAAATAATTTAATGGATGTTAATAGGCAGATAGTTTAATGGATGTTGATAGGCAGATCAATTAAATGGATCTTGATAGACAGATAGTTTAATGGATGTTGATAGGTAGATTGTTTTTAATGGATGTTGATAGGCAGATAGTTTAATGGATTTTGATACACATAGTTTAATGAATGTTGATAGGCAGATTGTTTAATGGATGTTAATACACATAGTTTAATGAATGTTGATAGTTTAAAAGTTGAATGTAGATACTTTAAAAGATGTTGATAGACAGATGTATGCTGCAAATAGTTTAATAGTTGCTGATAGACAGTTTAATGGATGTTGATAGTTTGATAGTTTAGTGAATGTTGATACACACAGTTTAATGAATTTTGATGGTTTAAAAGTAGATAGCTTAAAAGACAAACAGCAACATTGATTAAAACAGACGATAGATCCAAGTACGGTGTCAAATCTCATTTGTACTCTTTTCGAGCCCAAACATGCCGGCCAAAGTGTAGAGGAAGAAGTAAATCACACATGAAAAAGACGGAGATTACGTCCATTTGTTTGTATTGATGAAACGATTCTGTCCATAGTTTTTGCGCAAATTGAAGCAGAAATACACCAATTGGTGAATTAAACGTTCACATGTGATGAAGTTTTGGATCTGTTATTCACCTATTCTGATTCTGAAGGAGATATCTGCCTATTGGAGATGACAATCGAATGTCTCTTGACTGACAGTCATGGTGTGTCTGTGAATGGAGGTGCATCTTTTGTGTGTGTATGACAGTGTCCACTAAGCATAGCCTACAATGTTTATTTCGACCCTTTGTCCAACATAGTTGGCAGTGGTAAACTTGATGATGTACAGACAGCATGAGTAGTAAAAATAGGGTTCTGAAGAACTACAAAGTTACCCAAGATAGGAACAGATTTGACTACCCAGGCTATTTTATGGTATATGGACCCTTTCAAGAGAGTTCCATTATCAGCATCATAGTTGGCCCCACAAGACTTCCTTTTTAACATTCCATATGTTATCTTAATGCAGAGGAAGTAGATTGGGGCCCAAATAGAACGTTCAAGCATTGTTTTTGTTTTTATTGATAAAGGGTCTATAGGGTATGCTTGGTGGTTAAAGTAATAGTTTACTAATGTTGGTTTATATTTTACCATTTTCCTGTTCATTTGTTATTTGAGTGACCAAAAAAAGTATTTACTGAAAGGTGGATAATTCGAGGGGGTTGCCATCCAGTGACGTCATGATATGCAAATTAGATGAGTCAATTCACTCCCTTCATAAGCTTTTGATCATGCTCAGTGATTTTCACATTTACAGTAGGACTTTATCTCTGACCACAAGCCATGGCCTTTTGAAATGTTTTTGAAAAGTCAAAATCAAGTGTTTTTTTTTGTTTGTTTTTTAACTCTGGTGAGTAGATTAAGGAATTTAAAGGCTGAATGTAGATAGTGTAATGGATGTTGATAGATAGTTTAATGGGTGGATGGGTAAATGGTTTGAAGACGATGGATGGAAAAAGTTGGATGGAAGGTGCCTTATATCCTTGTAGAATGGAGAGAGACAGAGAGAGTTGACCTAGTTGAGCAGATGGCAGTTGATACAGGTGCAAATCAGTTTAATTGGCTCTTTTTGGGGGCCTAGTTGAGTAGCTGGCAGTTGATACATGTGTAAATCAGTTTAATTGGCCCTTTATGATGTCATAATGCTAATGCAAAGTCTATAGTGGAAAAATAAGTTTGTTTTTTGTTAATATCTCAAAAAGTATAAAGTTTACAAAAATGAAAAATACATTGCTCCCAAGTGTCTTTTTCGAGACCTACGTTGCAAAGTTTGAATGAAGTTCCTATACGTTAAACGGTTGAAGCTGAATTAGATGCAGAGATTTTGGTTAGATGAAGAAGAAGACTTTGGATAACAGAACAGTGCATTTTCATGCACTGTAATAAAATCCAATATGGCGGAAGAACAACAAGGGTCAGTGACGCCATCTTCAATTTCCGGGACATTCCAGAATTAGAGGACATTTGGTGTCCCCCCCCCCCCCTGATATATCAAATACTCAAGTCCAAAATAACAAAAAGGTTCACATAACCTGCAAGTGAAACTGTCATAAAGCAAAACATAATAATCTGCTGGGGAAAAGTGGTTCCTTTACATGATTAAAAATACCGATTAGTTCTGGAACACCCCTTAAAATGGGGTTTTTATCCTGTCCCTGACTCCTGATGACCAACTTTTAAACCAAATTGAACAGCTAAAATAAGTCTTTAATATATTATCTTTTGCAGTATTTTGCGGATATGCATCTATTGTATCTATAAAAAAGAATTTCTTTGATTATAACATATTTTGAATACATATTTTGAATACTATTATGTTATATATATATTTATGATTAAATATGCTGAGTAAAAAAAAAAAATGAGTAAAATTATAAAAGATAATTTATTTGTATAATTAAACATTATTTACATATTTTAAATAAATTGCCAGAATGTCTTCTGTTAGTACAGCATCATTGCAGCATAGTGTGCCACAATACATGTTGAGATTCAATTACAGCTGAAAATAAACACATTTTGGTTAGATATTTGTGATTATTTGCAATAGATAGGCCTAATATCAGAATTTCTAATGGATTTCTACAGATGTATGATGTTATGACTCAATTTGCAACCCTGTTACAAAAACATTTTTATTAAAATAAGGATAAATAATGGTAAGTAATTTTGCTATCACACAAAAAATTACATCTATAGTCCTTAGAACAGCTTATATGATTATATGCACAATGTATCTGAGCATATCTGAGAATAGATACTGGAATTATTAAAAAAAACTGTATGTCACTGTTCAAATTGAAGATAATTAAGCCTTTGATAGTTAGTCGAATTAACATATATAATATATATTAACAGTCTTACCTGAAATCATATGACTCTTCAGTGTAAAATTACTTCCTTTATTCAATGAAAAAGGATTTACTGAAAAATATTTAAAAAATATACTTTCATATACTTCATGCTATTTTGTATTTGTAACAGGGTTGCGTATAACTACATGTACACAGCAAATAAAACATATGAGGTGGAAAAAGTACCGTTGATGCCTGAGCTTGACAAATCATATAATTTAGTAGTTTATGACCTATATTTCTTAAATATTCAACATAAAATGTTAAAATAGAAAATATTTTTTTAAGAAGTGTAAATGCCAAAATGTCCTCTAATTCTGGAATGTCCCTTCCACACTACACCAGTTCCACACTACACCGGTTCCGGACATATATTTCAAAATATCAAATGTATCAAATGATAAGAGGCTACAAATGATTTGCACCCATGCCTCAAGTCATTATAGGCCTACAAGTTGTCAAAGGGGCAGAGTCTGAGTCAAGTCTCAAAGCAATAGCATGAAAGTCCAAGTTGAGTCCATCAGAAGACTTTCACAAGATTTGGGAAAGATTGGAGTCTTTTATGCCCCCATTCAAGCTTTAGATTACTCCAAAAACTACAAGAACTTTCCCAATTAATCTTGTCAAAGTCTTCTGGTGTAAGGATGGCTTAAAGTCATCAAAATCGTGATTCAAGTCAGATTTGAGTCCAAGTCTATGACTCGATCCACACCTCCTTATCGCACTCTGAAAGTTAGTCGCTTTGGTTAAAAAGCGTTAGTCAAATAGGCTATCATGTAATGTAATGTAATGTAATGTACATGTGCCTTATTAGGCTAGTGTGTCACCATCATTCAAGTAGCCTAAGTACTTTTGAAAAGGGAAAGTCACAAGTGTGTCCATGATTGGAGGGCAAGCTGCAGGAGCATAGGTCAACTGTGACCCTGAGCCTCTCATGTTTCAGGTCTCCGGACAATATTGTAGGCTTGGCCACTTGAAATAGCCTCTTGATGTCTAATTTCCCTTAAAATTGACCTTACAATCCTCTGGATAGATAAAAGTAAAATATGACCATGTTTGTCCATGGAAGACTTATTGTAGCCTAGTAGCCTATGCAGGCTTCCGAATGCAGTTTGATCATCCAGCCACTTGGAGATAACACTCCTCTCACTGCACAGAGTTGCACACTTCTATGGGAACAGTGTGACCTTTGAACGTTGACACGGTTATAATAATAACCTTGACGGTAACCAGCTTTAAAGACGCACGATCCAGTTAGAAGGCGATACCGTTTCTGCAGTCCTGGCTCAAGTGCATAATTCAAATTCAAAGTCTGTGCCGTTTCGAAGCGGGCAGAAGAGGTAACAGGCCTATAACTTCAAGTTAACGTTGAAGGGAAACTATCAACGATGGTGAGTTGTCTTTCTTTATAACGTTAGATGTTGTGACATTTAGTTTTTAAGAGCTTATTTCATTCAGCTTGGTTAAGCTTTACGTTAAGTTAGCAGGCTCCATGTAATAGTTAACGCCATTACTTACGAACATAATGTTTGAACCAGCGGGCTAGCTGAGTTAACGTTAGCTAACGTGGGCAACACGCACGCTGCGTATGGAGGATTGCGTTATGGTATTAGTTAACGGTGTTGCTGATATGCATGGGAATAATGTTGAAATGGATTCCCTCTATTGATAGTATTGCCATATACACGTGTTAATGTTTCGTTTGTTTTGGTATTCGCCACTAGTGACCTCACATGGAACTATCTTCCTGTCTTTACTCAGGCTAAGTACCTTGCCCAGATCATCGTAATGGGTGCCCAGGTAGTTGGACGGGCGTTTGCGAGAGCACTGCGGCAAGAATTTGCCGGTAATCTATGTTCATAGTACATTTGGCTGTAACAACTTGATTTGTGTCACCACTGCTTCCACCATCATTGAAAGCCTGATGGGTCATTTCTCTGTCTCTTGCTGTCATTATGTAGCCAGCCAAGAGGCTGCCAGAGCAAGAGGTCGAGCGGGCAAAGAATCTGCTGCCGCGTCGAGCATCACGGGTATGACGTTACAGGAGGCACAGCAAATATTGAACATCTCAACACTTACACCAGAAGAAATACAGAAGGTAGGCCCATGGCAGCATGATTCTTATGGGTGCTGTAGTCTTTGTTGACAAAACCTTCAGATGTAACCTATATGGTAGGTCTAGAGTGGGTTCAGTTTAGCCGCTTATAGCCAGGGAAGTATGAAACGGCATAAACATAACAAAAACTCATTGCATTATATAACTTCACAAGGCACTCAAAGCGCTTTGCCTTTACAGTGAAGGGGTAACCCAACCACTATCTATGTGTAGCACCCACCTGAGTGATGCACGACCGTCATTATACGCCAGAACACTCATCACACATCAGCCACACCAGTGAGAATGTGAGTGAGTGAGAGCGAATCAGACAATTACACAGGGGGATGATTTATAATACAAGTTCAGGGTGTATGTTAGTGATTGAAACCTTAGCAGTATACCTGACGCTAATGGACAACAAAATATGGGGACCCCCAAAAAAGTTGTTATTGCTTAACTTATCCATACTACTCGTATGATATTACTGCTACTACACTGCACATATATGTACCTAGTGCAGTGGACCCCTCCTAGACTAAGATGACAACTGTATAGAACCACGCTAGTCTAGTTAATGATGAATTAAGTATATAGCATTCACATTTTAAAGCATTCAATAGCCTAATGAAAGCTTGATCAGTCAGTCAAAGTGTTCTCATAAAAGGAACAGCAGGCCTACAGAATATTCCAAATATGCTAGTGACCTTTCAGTGACAGAAATGTCACTTATACTGCAACATATGAGTTTAAACCATGTTAAATGGCTACCAATGCCAATAATTCAACCAATAATCAATTAACCACCTTCCTAACATCAAATGGGTATTTTGATTACTTTCAGTCTGGTTTTCGGGCAAATCACAGCACTGAAACAGCTCTCATTAAAGTTTCCAATGACATACGCCTCAACACAGATTCAGGTAAAACATCAGTCCTAGTGCTACTGGACCTTAGTGCAGCATTTGACACTGTTGATCACAATATTTTACTACAGACTAGAACACTGGGTTGGATTTACAGGCATAGTTATCAGCTGGCTAAAATCATATCTACAAGAAAGGAGCTTCTTTGTTGCCATCGGAAACTGTACCTCAACACCAACGTCCTTGACCTGTGGTGTTCCCCAGGGGTCGATCTTGGGGCCACTATTATTCAACCTCTATATGCTCCCACTTGGACAAATCATTCAAAATAATTTGATTTCATATCATAGCTATGCAGATGACACACAAATTTACTTAGCTCTATCACCAAACAACTATGGTCCTCTTGAATCTATGTGTCAGTGTATAGAACAAATCAACACCTGGATGTCTCAAAATTTTCTTCAGCTGAACAAAGAAAAAACTGAAGTAATTATATTTGGTAAAAATGAGGAAAGACTTAGGGTTGCCACTCTCCTTGACACAAAAGGGTTGAAGGCAAAGGATACTGTTAAAAACCTTGGTGTATTAATTGACAGTGATCTAAATTTCAACAGCCACATGAAAGCGATAACTAAATCAGCTTTTTACCACCTCAAAAATATTGTCAAACTCAGAGGGCTGATGTCAAAACATGACTTAGAAAAACTCATTCATGCATTTATCTCCAGCAGGGTTGATTACTGCAATGGACTGTTCACAGGCCTTCCTAAAAAGACTATTAAACAGCTTCAGGTGATACAAAATGCAGCAGCTAGGACTCTAACAAAAACTAAAAGAACTGACCACATTACTCCAATTCTTAAGTCCTTGCACTGGCTTCCAGTAAGTCACAGAATTGACTTTAAAGCACTATTGCTTGTTTATAAATCAGTAAATGGAGCAGGACCTAAATACTTGTCAGACATGCTTCAGCAGTACACACCTTCTCGTCCTCTCAGGTCCCAGGTGAAAAACCTGCTAGTAAAACCTACAGTTAGAACTAAACATGGTGAAGCAGCTTTTAGCTGCTATGCGGCTCAGCTGTGGAACCAACTTTCGGATGACATTAAAAAGGCCCCAACTGTAGCCAGTTTTAAATCTAGACTTAAGACCAAACTGTTCTCAGACGCTTTCTGCTAACTGTGCCGAGTTACAAATTCTGAATCTGCCTCAATAATTATTCTACTTTGTCTTTTATTACTTTTTTTACTACTTTTGCCTTTGTTTTTGCTTACTAATTATTCTTTATTTTTAAATGATTTTACCTTGTGTTTTATGTTTTCTTTTTATTATGATCTTTACCTTTTAACTATTCTTTGACTATATTGCCCTTCTATGCTTTTATTTGTTATTATCGTTTGGTTTTGTTTATGTAAAGCACATTGAATGACCTCTGTGTATGAAATGTGCTATATAAATAAACTTGACTTGACTTGACTTGACTTGACTAAATTTGAAAGCATCTAGCTAGGAAGTTTTAGGGGGGGGGGGGGGGGGAGAGAACAAACTCTGTGTAACCTACTTGATTCCACAGTCAATGTTCAGTATTTGGCCTATAATTGGCCTTGGTCATGTATGATGATACAATGTTGTTAGCCATCATGTGAACTATTGTCATTGTAATATTGTTGTGACTTTTTTTTTTTTTTAGAAGTGAATCTTTAAACGTAGTACAACTGATTGTGTTGTAATTGTTTTATTATGTAATGTATGGATGTTATTCAAGATTAAGTTCACTGACATGAAATCCTCCACTGTTATCTGTTTCAGAACTATGAACATTTATTTAAAGTCAATGACAAATCTGTTGGTGGTTCCTTCTACCTACAATCGAAGGTGAGTTTTCCTTTTACCTTTTCAGTCCAGTGTACACATTTGTTTGCAAAACTAAATGTATGTACACCCTTCTGAAAATTACAAACTAATCCTATGTCATATGCTGAAAGGCCCCTTGTTTTGACACATTGCTTTTAAACCAATTTATTACCTCCACCAAGGTTATGTCAGCCACTGAGGGTATGTCTTTGGTGTGGTTTATTAGTCTTTCTATCCTTTTGACGTGTATGGAGGATTATGAAAAAACTACTGGCCAGTGTTGTAGAGTGCGAAACGGCATGACCGGGCGACTGAGGCAACATGATCTGAGAAGTTTAGTTGGTTGTCGAGAACAACTCGTATATTTCTTGCAGTCCTGGTAGGTGAAACAGACAGGGAGTCAAATTTGATGTTGATGTCGTGGTGTATGGTAGGTTTAGCTGGAAGGACCAGCAGTTCAGTCTTTTGAGAGGTTCAGCTGGAGGTGGTGTGCCTTCATCCATGTAGCTATGTCTGAGAGGCAATCCGAGATCCGTGCTGAAACCAAGGGGTCATCAGGTGGAAAGGACAGATAGAGCTGTGTGTCGTCTGCATAGCAGTGGTATGAGAAGCCATGCGAACGGATAATCTGTCCCAAGGAGGTGGTGTAGATAGCAAAGAGAAGGGGGCCCAGCACTGAGCCCTGGGGGACCCCTGTGGTGAGATGGTGAGGTGCAGATAGCTAACCAAGCCATGATGCGTTAAACGAGCGTCCTGTGAGGTAGGATTCAAACCAGGAGGGAGCAGAACCGGAGATTCCCATGTTGGCGAGTATAGAGAGAAGGATGCTGTGATTAACCGTGTCAAAGGCAGCCGATAAGTCAAGCAGAATGAGTACTGATGACCGAGCGGTCGCCCCGGCTTCTTTTAAGGCTTCTGTTACAGACAGCAGAGCCGTTTCGGTAGAGTGGCCGCTTTTGAACCCAGACTGATTTGGATCCAGAAGGTTGTTCTGTGAAAGGAAGTCAGAGACCTGTTTGGAGACTGCTCGTTCAATGCCTTTGGATAGGAAAGGCAGTAGTGAGACAGGGCGGTAGTTCTCGACTTGAGCAGGGTTGAGAGAAGTTTTCTTAAGTAACGGTGTTACCCGGGCCATTTTGAACACTGTTGGAAATGTGCCGGAGGTTAGCGAGGCATTGATCACGTGTGATAGCTGGAGCGATGGTCGGGCTGATGGACTGAAGTAGGCTCGTAGGTATAGGGTCCAGCGAGCATGTGGTAGGACGGCTGCATGTCAGGAGTCTAGATACTTCACTCTCGGAGAGAGGCGTGAATGCTGAAAAAGATGTTCCAGCAGTCCCTAGAGGTTGTAGGAGTGCGGTATCTGAGTCAGATGCGTTGAGTGGGCATGTAGAGAATTGACTGCTGATTGCCGCCTGTTGCTCACAGAACTGTTGAGGCGTCACCATGAGGGTGTCTGTGCTGCAGCTATAGTTATAGGAACAGTCCACTTATAAACATTTCTACTAAATACTCTCTGGTTTTGCCATTTGCATTCACACTGGCCAAGTGGTCATAGGAACTGGTTGCCCATTAAATTTCAAATATCCCATTCAACTTGGCTTGACAGCAGGGCTTGAAAACAAAATTATTTTTCAAACGTTCCATTCCGAACGGTTCAGGTAGGCCTATGTTTAACGTTTTCGTTCTTGCATGCGTTCCGCCACCAACATATCGGTCCTGAACCGGTTCGGAACGCAAAATATTGTTTGTTCTTAAAGTTCCGGCAGTGTTTGGCGGGCCTATCAAGTCTATTTTTGTGGACTTTACCTTAGAATAGACGTACTCATTATTTCCCCTTGATTTAGCCTATACTGTAGCTATGCCCAAAAATAATAAATCACAGGCGGCATCCAAAAACATTCAGATGGGCTATCCATCCCATAGCCTACAGACTTACTGTAGGCCTAACCTATGCTTATAAATAATTTCTAATCAAAAATATTTCTGGATACGTGCTAAACTCCTACCCTGTTTATAAACGAACCTGTCTGTTGCTGACAAGGCCTATCTCAAATTTCCCGTTTAACTCTTCTACATAGAATAGGCTATAATTGCGCAAACATTTCAAATTCCGACTTAAAAACGACAAGGCGTGGACAGGCAAAATAGGCTATTACGCATAGGCTACAAACAATTTCCAAATCAGTTTCAGTAGCCTGCGCTACGAGCTGGCCTAAGATCCGAAGTGGCAGACGGATAGGTTACATTACAACAGCAAGACAAAATATACACATTTGGACCAAAGGTCCATTTATTCGTTGTTTTTTTTTTTCAAACTGCAGAAATCTAATTATTAGGCTGTTCGCCTACACATATGCTTTTGTGAAATTTTATAAAATATATAGAGAACGAAAAAAAAAAAACGTTATTAACCGGTTTTGTGGATTTCAAATAACGTTTCTGTTCCGGAACAGTTGAAGACCATTTTGTTTTCATTTCCGTTTCCGCTCCTCGTAAAATTTCGTTTTCGTTCCTTGAACCGGTTCGGAGCCCTGCTTGACAGTGGGCGTGACTTATGAGTTGGACTAATCAACGTAGACCTAGGTCACTAAGGGTTCCTATGCGGAAAAGGGAAAAGACCCTTCCCTGAAATAGGAGCTGAAAGAGTTACAGGAACTGCGGTCAGGAACTTAATAATCCCCAAATTGGTCCAGTTGGAACACAAGAAAAAAGGGTTCTAGGAACTGCAAAAATCCCTCCGGCGGGAAAGGGACACTTGAGTATCTGGACCCCATCAGTTTAGATTTCCAAGGCGTACATTGAACTAAAAGTTTGTACAATAAACCTTTTTTTCTTAGAGAAAATACACCATTAATACTGTTTGCTACTGACTGACTGAGTGGCATCTATTGATTGTATACAAAATTGCATCAACGGTACTCCTGTCTTGTCATTGTATAAAGCCTGCCACATGTCAGATAAATGGTGATTGGCTTTTCAGATTTTCAGCTAGGTGGAAATCCATATCTGCCAGATCAAATGAGATGCTCTTGTTCTCAGGCTATAGATGTTCCAAACTAGCAATGGTTAGGCTTCAGCTGGCTTATTCAGTCTTTTTTCCTTTGTGTTCCTGTAGGTGGTGAGGGCAAAGGAACGCCTTGAAGAAGAACTGTCCATTCAGAATCAGGACAAACAGACAAAACCTCCACAGGATCAGCAGTCGACGACATGAAGAATGATAATCTGATTACCCCAACCATGTGACCACTTACCCAAACCCTTAAATTATGACCCCACCTGTAATAAAGCCTTATTCTTTTCTGTACTTGTCTGTGTTTGAATTGACTACAAACAAGACTCAAGGAAGAACACAAAGGTGTACACAAAGAGCACAAATGTATCAAATGCACCTTTTTATTAAACATTTCTTACTCCTATGATACTATAAATACAACAAAATCCACTAAAACAGGAGGACATAATTATTTTGTATTAACTATGCACTTATCTTACATTTTGCATGTTAATCCTCGGAACATAGTTCCAAGAAAATATATTTTTATTCATATATCATTTACAAGAAAAGGCACTTTGAGAAAATAAAATACTGTTATTTAAAGATCTAAAAATGTGCAAAAAACTGGATACTGGCCTTGCCTGGCCATTGTCTATCAGTAACCCTTTGTGCACCTCTGGGCTACATCAGTAAGGCATCTCCCCTGGTTTCAGAGAATACTAAAACCTACCATAGTGCATCTAGGCATGAGCACTGTAAAGCTTCTCCAGTGACTTGGGTCATGTAATGACTTGATGGTGATGGCTCACCATGGCTGTAGTTATACTTTAAGGAGGATATTAATGGCTTAAAGGCACATTCTGCCCCATCACAACTGTAAATCATACTTGTCTTGTTCGCAACCAACCAAAGCTATTCAGAGTTTATAAAGAGAAAATATTCATCCCACAATAACAATAGTGCACAATAAATTGATTTGCTAAAGTGTTCTAATTTTGCTAATACATGTTCAGGGGTGGATCTTTTAAAAGGGATATATGACCAGTCAGAGAGTGCTCAAAGGGTTACAGTGTCAAATTGCTTATTTTAGAATCAGAATCAGAATCAGAATTTTATATGAAACTGGATCCAGTCAAAGAATATAGAAGTAACTCGTTGATCCAGTGAAGGATCTGGGTCAACAGTACAATCAGCTTAAGTGTTTGTGTGTGTGTAAGCTATTCCATGCTGCTTAGGTGTAGCCACCAGCTTTCTCCATAAGAGGGCAGAATGCTCATGAGATATATTTGATATCCTATATAATATATCCTATATTGAACTCTGCAAGGGTGGTAGTCTTGAACGTCTCTAAGTATCTGAGTGGAGTCGAGTACAGAGGCTACTTAGCTTTAGCTTATCTTTGCAGAGGCAGTTTTCTCACCTTGTACCAAAATGGCTCCTGTACATATAAGCAGCCAGCTTAATATTCTTGTGTTTGTTTACTGTGCGTGTCGGAGGTTGTGTTTTTTCTGCAGAACTACTTTGTACAGGGCAAAGAGTTCAAGCATTTTTTTATTCTTACACAGAGAGCCGATAGAAAAGCCATTTGAGGGCAGACTGTTTGGTGGCCTAGTTTAGCTGAACAGCACATGTGAGCTGGCACTAACACCACCCCCAGAGCAGCCCAAACCAGCACTCTGCAGAGGCAAGGGCTGATGAGGATAAATGCCTCCCTTCCTCTCTCCTTTCACTCATTTGCTTCAGGAGTGCGAGGCCTGTACTGTTGCTCTTTGTGTGTCTGTGGGAGGGGGGTAGGTATGGTTTAGGCACTGATTAATAGGTCATAGTATCAACATTTTGCTTACACCAATATATGTGTACACAGACATGATACAAACTGTATCGGTTCCCATATAGTTGCAACAGAGAAAGCCTTTCACAAGGCACATTTCAAAACCATTGCAGTTGACACCTGCTTAATTTCTTACTATGGATACATAAACACAGACAATGAAGAAAGCTGAAGGCAGTGCTGCAATAGTTCAGACAATGTAAATAAAAGCAACTTCAACATCATTAAAATGTCTCGTCCAAAACAATATTGCAAAAATCCAAACATCAATAAAAATCAACATTACTGACAAACTCACTGCGTTGGTGTGTTAGGAGGTGAGTATAGAGTCAACTGCTACTTTAATCTCCATGGACCATTTAGAAAATGTTGCATGTACATTTTTGTTTGTCACTGTTTGTCACTAAACCACATACTTGGAATACCCCCAGGGGCCTCTACTTTGTTTTCAAGATAGAAAGCAACATTTTTATTTTGAAGTAAGTAGTTGGGTTGATTTTAGGAGTAAGTTTAATCACACATAAACTATAATGGCATGGTTATGGTATCTGTGTAGGTTTACAGAACAAGATTCTGATAACTACTTAGAATGTGTTCTTCAGATACAATATGCTTTAAAGCATTTGGCACAAAGTGTCAATAAAAAGCAAAACTTCCAATTTACCAACTTTTCAGACTTTTCAGCCCATTTTTACTAAACAGTCCTCCAGTCTATTCAGCTGATTTAGTCAATGATTTCACTTAAAATTCTTTCCTATGACAAGCCATTATGGTAGTTCACCAGCTGAGGCTTAAGGGAAAGTTTAAACAACCGCCAGCAGAGGTTATGGTGACAGCACCAGCTTGGGAATGTAGCCAAACAAGCGCTTGAGAGATTGTGTGGACCCCAGTATTTAAACTGGTGAGAGTAAAACAAATGCTATTTAAGGCTTGGTGATTCTCTGGTCCACAATGTTCATGCCCAGTTGAAGCCTATTTTCAGTTCTTTGTTATACTGTTGATAATTCAGTGCCTTACAGAGAGTGGTGAGATCTGCCGAACGTACCATCGGAGCACCTACCCTGCAGAAGATCTACAAGAAAAGACTATGTACCAGGGCCCAGAGTATTGTAAAGGACTCCTCACATCCTGACCATGGACTTTTCAAAAGACTGAGGTCAGGCAACCGTCTCTGCTGCTACAAGACCAGAACAGACAGACTGAGGAAGAGCTTTTATCCTCAAGCAATCCGTATCCTGAACAAGACTATAAACTACTTTTTTTTTTTTTACACACATGGACTATACACACACTGCACTTTTTATTCTCTCTTGCTATTTATTACAATATTTCTTGATCTTTCTTTCTTCACACCTGCACAGAAAAAGCTGAACACCAAACGAAATTTCACTACATACTTTACGTTAGTATTGCTATGTATGTGACAAATAAACCTCCTTGTATCCTTGATAAGTGAACATGTTTAATGCTCAGTTAGAGACAGAGATTAGCAGCAAGTGCATTTGCACATAAGCAGACCTTATAACTGAGGCAGAGTGTGTGTGTACCTGTGATGTGAATATTAAAGAAATATAACCATGCGCGGTTGTCGCAGAGGTTTTTCCAATAGAAATTGTTGTAATTCTTACTATCTCTCAGCAGTTAACCTCAGAGAGTTAACCAATTGTGCAGGGTCAGACATTTAAGCAATATATGGCTGAAGACAACCATATATAGAAGAGTTTCATGTAATCATGAAGAAATTACCAGCATATTTAGTGGTTTTCTGAACCAATAAAACATCTTCTAAGATCAGAGGTCAAAGTAGTAGTAAAACTGAGGGTTTTAACAAGACATAGGTGGGTTTAAAGTCTTGTTCTTGCCTACTTTTGCCACTATTTGGGGGGAGAATTTGTTCTAGTCACCAAACATACTAGCCCTCATTTATCAAACATGCGTACAACATAAAACAGGCGTAGGCCTACACTCATTTCCACGCAAAGCATGGCATTTATCAATTTGCAGAGCGGTCGCTACGCTCAAATCTCACGTCAAGTCTCCACTCGTGTACGGAAGTTTTTGAGGCGGCACAGCACGGTGCAGCAGAAAATCGGTGGAGGATTGGAAAGTTGAAGAGTTGAATTCATGGAATATCTTGGACCTAAGACTTTTCCTGCACATCTGTAGCCTACCTGCCGTAATGTAGCCTGTTATGTTAAACATTTGATGACTTAGGATATACAGTGCTTAGGATTTCTTCACTTCACTTTTTCCACATTTTGTTTCAGACTCATCTTAAAATGGATTAAAAAAAAATTCTCATCAATCTATACACAATACTCCAACACTCCAAAAAAAACAGGTGTTTGGTGTGTTTTGTAAATTTATAAAAAAAAATAAAAGACTGAAGTATCCCATTTACATAAGTATTCAGGCCCTTTGTTATGACGCTTGTAATTGAGCTCTAGTGCATCCTACTTCTATCAATGATCCTTGAGATGCTTCATTGGAGTTCACCTTTGCCTAAATGAATTCACTGGACATTATTAGGAAAGGCACACATCTCTTTATATAAGGTCTCACAGTTCATGGTGTACTGCATATATATAGGCTATGTGGAGAGGATTAGGCTACTTTCTCTTTGGAAAACGCAACAGTCATACATTTTCAAAGGGTAAGAAGCAGTGTTGTATGGTTTTGTAATGAATGTGTTTGTAGTATGATGCGTTCTCTCTGCGAAAATTAAGTCTGTTGCACTTAAATCGCTATAATTTCCCAGCTTTCTTGATGACACTTTTCTAGCTGTCAAAATTAACAAGGTTCAGCTGGACTCGCAACGTCACTGTGGCTATCTCGAGGTCACAAATGTTTCTCTTTTGGACGTATAATGCACATCCGTAAATTCTAGGGGCGAGGCCTTTAAAACGAGCATATATAGGGGCGTTATATTTAAATTACACTTGTTTCCAACCGCCACATTTATCAGCACACTTTATTCTTACGCTGGAATTTGTAGTGATATCAACGTTTCATGAATCATGAATCATGAGCCCTGTCGTAAGATGATTTCTGCACTCAGATCTACACTGGTTTCTACGCTCGGTTGATAAATGAGGGCCATAATCTCTGGAGTCACATCTGTCCCCACAAGACAAGGCCCTGACATAACTGCACATTAATGCTTTAAACACTGAGAAAAGCACTAATGTCACTGAGGAATAAGGTTGCAGACCGCTAAAAATCATTGACAGTCAGTCCTGTCCCTAGGCTTCAGCATATGCTCGATGCAATTGCTCTGTTCTTAGCAATATAAGTCATTCAAAACCACTTCTCATGTGTTTGTGTTTAGCCATGAAGGCATGGCACACATTGTCGTCTTGTACAAACTATACATTGAGTAAGAAAACATGTGTAATGAATGTAGGGTATGTGTAAAGAATTAGAATAGATTAACATTAGTGGAGTGGGGTGGAAGATGCAGGTGTCTGCATTGTACAACAAAATGTGCAAAACTGGTCCCAAATATTTTCATAAGGAGAAATAGGTGACATTCAGTGGAAAGTATAGCTTTTTATAGAACCCTTTGCTGAAACAGCAGTAAATTAACATGGTCAAACTGTTCTCTCCCGACTGAGCCTCTTCTAACTATCCAAACTTTGACTACCTTCTCTTATGGAATGTGCGTTTAAATGTCTGTATCTGTTTATGACTGTGATTCAATTGACCACTCCTGGCTTGAGCACCACAGTGCCAGAGGGGATGACCACCCAGGACAGTGGGTCATGGGAGGACCCTGTGGAGAGATTAAGGACTCCACCTGCCTCTAGTTCCTCTTCTATCTCCTCCCCGCATGGCCCTGCCCCCAAGCCTCCAGCTCTCCTCTCAGCACCTAGTACAGGCATCATAGGCAGTCCTTGTGGAAGGGCATGGAAAGCAGGGCATAAGAGGGATGCTTTTCCCAGCCCAAGCGAGGATCCGCCGAGGGACAGGAACGAGGCTCCCCCTAAGCCAGCTGGGGAAGAGCTGGGGCAACCCAGTGTGCTGAGATCCAGCGGTCTGGGACTCAGGGAGGTAATGGGAAGAGATCCCCCCATCCCCTGAAGCCCATGTCTCCCCAGAGGAGCAGCCGTTGCCCCTGGAATGAGAATATGAGCCCTGCTGATGTAGGCAAGCTCAGACTCGTTTCCCATACCTGCCCCTGCACCTAGCTCCCCAATGTGTACTTTCAGCAAAGACCCCATGGTACCTGATGCAGGGGGGGCCTGGGCCACAAAATGCCCGTGGGCTTTGATATGCTTGCGCAAGGAGCTTGGGTCGGTGTAGCGTTTCAGACAACCCACCATCTTGCAGTAGTAGGGCTTGTCCACGTAGTGCGTGCGTGTGTGCTTGAAGCGATCGCTGGAGTTTGAGTAACGTTTGTTGCAGCCCTCATATGGACAAATGTATGGCTTCTCCCCTAAGAGAGAACACGGTGGGAAAAATATAACAAAGTTGTAACAGAGAGAGTGGCAGATTTGCTTATGTGTGAACAGCATCATCCCTACCACATGTCTTTGAAATAAATATATTGTTTTCATTCATTTGTTGGCAGGAGTATTGTTGCACTGACCTGTGTGTGAGCGGTTGTGAATCTTGAGGTTTTCCAGGCGCGAGAAACTCTTGTTGCAGGTGGGGCAGCAGTGTGGTTTCTCATTGGTGTGTGTACGGATGTGTATCAACATTTTATACCTAATTGAGAACAAGAAGGAAAACAAAATGTAACTGACTGAATTGATTACAATAATCAATTCACAGCAATGAATGGCATCACCATGTCCCATACATGAGTTGAAATTAAATGTGGCAGAGAGTGTGTGACAGTGTGCTAAATTTCAATTATTTATTTATAAGGACAACACACATTAATGAACATCTCTAGAAATGTGTCATTAAAAAAAAAAACAATTATTGTGTTAGTCCGACCAAAACCAAACATTTTACATGTGTCCGACTGAAAACGGACAAAATCAAAGTTCTTTTAGCCAGAGTAAGGCCAGTTTTCCACCAAAGCTTCATGTGCGACTGTGTCGACCACGTTGCCCATTCATTTCAATGGGAACCTCCATGAGAGCCTGTAACTGGAGCTCAAGGAGGTTCCCATTGAAATGAATAGGTAACGAGACGTTCGGTTGGATACAAAGCTTGGTGGAACGGTTTCCCAACAATGTTAGTGAGAAACTGAAACCACTCGACAACGTTCCCAGCTAACACATGACGTTGCAGCAACATCGCCATAAAATTGTCATTTGGTCACAGCTATGTTGCATAACAATGTTGTCATTTGGTCACAGCTATGTTGCATAACAATGTTGTCATTTGGTACCATCAATTACATTGCAGCGACTTTGTGACCTGTCAGCTGATTATGTTGCCATTTGGTACTGTCAAGAATCGGGCCACAACGTCATCATCGGGTCAGCTGATGACGCTGCCATTTGGTACCGTGGGAAACGTCCCCGTGACGTCCTATCATGGTCAGCAGATGACGTTGTTATTTGGTACCGTGAGTGACATTCCTGTGACGTCTTCACCTGGTCAGCAGATGACGTTGCCATGTAATATGTAATAGAGTGATGTTGCCAGAACGTTCAGAACTAGTCAGCTGATGATGTTGCCATTTGGTGCCGTCAAGAATGGGGCCACAACATCGTCATCGGGTCAGCTGATGATGATGCCATTTGGTACCATGAGTAATCTTGCCGCAACGTCCTTACCTGGTCCACTGATGATGTAGTCAGTTGGTAATGTGGAAAACGTAGCCACAATGTCATGCTACTGGAAATACTTGGAAAAGTTGCCATTTGGTACCGTAAAAACTGTTGCCGCTACGTCCTGGCCTGGTCAACTGACCAGGTATATGTTTACTCCTCATCTTTGGTGATGCAACCCATAATGGTGGAGTCATCACAGAAATTCTGAAGGTGGCAAGTTGAAGCTGAAGTCAGAGGTGTAGATCGTGAAATACAATGGTGAAAATACAGCTCCTTGAGGTACATCTTACTGTGTTTCCCGGCTTCTCCAGGTGTGAGTAGGCCTTGAATCAGCGTGGATGATGCTGTCATCTACCTGCTGCGGTAGATGACAGCATCATCCACGCTGATTCTGGCGTTTTTCAAACTACCTGACTGAGGGTACAGGAAGTCATTCACCTGGAGTCTAAGCTGCCACAGAACCAGTCTCTTGAAGGTCTTCATGACATGTATGGATCCTAGTTACGATCATAAAATGTGCTCTGCATGTGCTCACCTTGCATTGAAGCCTCTCCCTTTACGAGCACATCCCTCCCATTGGCAGCAGTACCCAGAGTCTTTTTCAGGCTTCACATGGAAGTCATTAACATGGTCAACTAAATCCTGCAGTGAGTCAAAGAGCAGGTGGCACTGCAGACACAAAGACAATGAAGATACAATGAATTATTCTGATTACCTTACCATGTTTTAAACGTTTAAATGAAGTGAATTGGAATTGTACTGTATTTACAATAATCAATAACAGTTAAAGACCCACCCACCCACTTAGTTAAAAATCAACTTAAGAACCTTTTTGTCTATAGTGTCCATATGCCATGTCCTAGGACCGAGGACCTAGGTTATGTATGTTTTTGTAGTGGTGCTCTTATTTTGGTATTAACTGTTGGCACACAAGTCATGTGAGGAAGGAATTAACATGCACCTGTGCACCAGTATGGAGGCATGGAGAGAGGGTGAGTAGAGAAAACACATGTGAGTGTGTATGCATGCGTGTGTGTGTATGCGTGCATGTGTGTGTGTGCATGTATGTTTATATGTGTGTGTGTGTTTGTGAGAGAGAGTGAGACAGTCCTGCCTTGTAGCTACTCTCCTCATCATCCTCTACCAGCAACCCTTCGCTCAACCCCACAATTTACAGGCCGATGGGTGTACAGTCACTAAATGTACACATAAATTAATTTATTTTATGCCCCCCCCCCCCCCATGGATGATATTCCACAAAACTTGGCATACCCACAGAGGATGTCAGGTTAATCATACACATGACATTTGGTGCAGTTCAGAACATCTCAACTGAAGATATGGGTGATTAAAGTATAATATTGCATTTTCAATTTTTCAATTTTTGGGGGGAGTTAAACAGGAACTAAACAAAATTCCGTAAAAGTCTAGTGGGGTTACATGCCCACCAAGTTTCATGTGCCCCGGTGTGTCAGTGTCCTGGGAATTGCTGACCAAAAATTCAGGAAGTTGATGACGAAAAAAACAAAAACTACTTTGACAATCCCTATATGACCGCTACGATAGCTACGCTAGCGGCGGTCATAATAAGAACAGGTAGAAACAAGTTCGCTGCTAGGCCCCTAGTAAGTAAAGAAGGTTAAGTAAAGAGAGGAGTACCTGACGTTACAAATAGTTATGGAAGGTAAATGTACTGTATAGCACCTGATTTCAAAGTTTTCAGCAACACTTTACCTTACCTTACCTTACTATGCACAGAGAATCACAGGCTCAGTCCCTGCCTCGATTGATTAATCACCCACTATGTGGATACTGGTTTTAGAATTGATTTAGATTAAGTGTTAGCTAGTATAATTTGTATTTTAGTATATTTAGTATATTCTTTATCTTCTACTGTCCTTATTGCTTAGTTGTGTTTTTATATTATATACTTCTTCTGCTGTTAGTGAATGTGTGTGTGTTGTCTGTACACTACTGAGACCTTGAATTTCCCCTGGGGATCAATAAAGTATCTATCTATCTATTTATAGTCACCTTCCTCCACCGGCAGGCCAGTTGTTCATCTGCTGAGATGTCAGAAGAGCCCCACTTGTCCTTTGGTTGACCAACAAACACAGAGGAGGGTAGGGGTAATCCACCTCCTCCTGCAATTGGAACCAAAAACTGCAACGCCTGAGAGGAGGCTCCTCCATCTGCATACCGTATCTGAGGCGAGTCCTAACACACACACACACACACACACACATGGATGCTAAAAAATGTATTCTACTCTTAATTCTAATGATTAGCCAATAATCATTGTTTCACTTTCACTTTTCTATATTACATTGTTGCACATTCGTAAATATTGGTTTCAAATGCAAAACTCTAAGAATGGATGCATGTATTTATTCCCCAGAGTGTCTACAGGTATAAACAAGTTAATTTAAGATTTTTTAATACAACTTCTAAATTAAGACTAAACAAACAAATCAAAAGTGGAAATATACAGTACACTTTCCAAGTAAACACACTGATGTCTGTTCAAAATGAACAGTACAGTAAAATGATAATAATCGGTTACTGATAACAATCGAGTTTAAGAACAAACCGACCAAATGTGTATAATGCGAAAGAATAACACAAAAATGTAATTGATGTCCTAATTTTATTTGCATCCAATTATAATTTGAGGTGACACACCTAAAAAAATACTTAAGACCTATCCAATCTGAACTTAAGATAATTTAATACTTTTTAAGGACCCGCGGCCACCCTGATTCCCACATGCAAGAGTCTACATAGATACGTATATGAATGTATCTATGTGTGTCAGGGAGAGTAAATCAGGGAATAGACACGATGACATGGTCATCCAAACTTTTTTAGCTGATATGAGGCCTGTGTGTCTGTACAACTAACAAAATCAGATTTGCCCATTATGATAGAAGATAGATGGGAGTATGACAGCATATATGGGCCATTCTACCGAATTCGTGCAAATTCAGAGGTTGAAATTTTTTGAAAAAAGTGTCTTTTTTCCCCAAAACTTTTAATTCACATGCATTGTATAACATATAAGGTACACATTTCTAATAATTGGACATTTTAATTTCATATTGTCTTTTTTATACAGTTTTGGAATGTTTTCCTTCTCCCAAAATGTGTCACTACCGAAACACAATAACAATGAACAAAATAAGAAGTTTTATGATAATCTATTAGGAATTTCTTTACATATACCTTCTAAATATATTTTTTTGAATTTTCTTAAAGCATTTCCATGATTCAACAGATAACAATAATATTTTTTAATACAAAATAAAGGTCATTTATGAGATTAATTGCATTTTAAAAACAATATTTCTTTGTAAAACGCATGTTGATCATACCGTTTTCCAATTTAAGGATGTATTACTATAAATATATATTTAACCAAACACCACCATGTTATGTTGTCAGATGATTAGATATACTCTTTTTTTAACAAAACATCCCATGTTTCGGTTGTGACAGCACATGTTCGGTAGTGATGGTAGTGTTTCGGTAGTGACTACTACATCAGACTGCCGGTATTTTGTGTTGATAAAAACGACAAATAAGTCACAAATGTTGCACATAATGCAGCGAGCACATATAACAGACATATATATATATATATTTAAAGAAATCTGTTTAATATTTCACTGAACAGCTGATGGATAGTTTGGGTGTTATGGGATGCAAGATAGAAAATGTATGCTTGGTTTTATATTCCTTCAAGAAAGATGTATTAAGTGTTCAAAAATGGTCACATTTAAAAGTATTAGTATCTAACTTGTTGACAATTGCTCAAAGAACACATATAACCTCCAGATCTCATTTTAGTGTTCAATTTGTTACCTTCAGGGCCCTATTTTGACAACCTAAGACGCATGATCTGAAGCATATGGTTCAGATGTACAGTATGTAAGGAGTGTCTAGTTCACTTTTCCTAGTTTGACAGCGGAATAAGTGATCAGACGCCAGGTGCATTGTTCAAAAGGATTGTTCTAATGTCCCTCGCCCCTTAATTGAAGGGCTACTTAAAAGTAAAAAACGACCTAGGGTTTAAGTTTACAATACTTCGGTATTATCTGTAGGATGCCCATGGACACTACCTCCGAAGTGTGAGGCCATTTTGTTTTGATTGTTTTTACGCTGGAGTATCCCTTTAACCCTTAAAGGTGTAGGTTTTTGAACATTCTAAGTTCCACAACAATTGAAGGTTCTAAAATTCTATGTTGAATTCAATGAACCCAGATATTCTTTAGAATGTTAATTTCCCAACATTCCCGTCACACCGGTGTGACGGTACTCCTTTAAGGGTTAAGCATGAATGTTTGTTAGGTATAACCCTACTACTGTAGGTACTCACACAAATGTGAAAGTGTGCAAAACAAAATGTGAAAGTATGTATGGAACTATTGTTGGAATGCTTGAAACCAGGCGACACCGGTTTGCCTCGTCCATAGCCAGCCTAAACTCTGACCCACTCGGTTAGACAGCCCAAGTAGTTAAGCAAATCCGCAGTTCAGTTTTTGTTTTTTAAATGTAAGACAAGGTTCTTTCCCAAATTTCAACAATGAAAACAAAACAAGGGTGGAGGGGTGGTCCACTGTGTAGGAGGTCTGGACCATGACCCGGATCAGGAGTTTAGGTTTAGGGGGCTTTAGGAGTGTAACAGTAGGTGTGCAGTATGTTGGTAAACCTACCTGCAGACGCCTATAGAGTAGTGTTGCAGCCTGGGCTTTTGCTTTGCTATTGCTAGCATGCTCGACTCCTGATCCGAGGTGCTGCTGTTTGCGGGTTTCCAGACGAGTTAGCTACGTGGTTCAACACAACACAGATTACACAGGCAAACCAGCATCCCCAGGTGTATGGAGTATGTATGTGTCTGAACTGTCTACGCTCATGCACTTTGCTTGCTAACACCCCGATAACATTCCAATGAATGTTAAAAATGCTAAGGACATTCATCTAAGCACACCAGCACAGACTTTGAATTGCGTTGCCAGGGACTTGTTGCTTAGGCCAGTGGTTATTAAACGTTTTGACTGGCGACACCCAAAAAAACATTGGCCAAGTCTCGAGACCCCCTTCTCTCCAGCCAATGAAATTTGGTTTCATTTTGGAAAATGTTGCAAGACTGGCACTGGAGGCAGAGGCAGAAATGGTACGCTATGATGGTATAATGGTACGCTCTTGAATTTCCCCTTGAGGATCAATAAAGTATCTATCTATCTATCTATCTATCTATCTATCTATCTCTGTCAACATCAAAACCAAGCCAATCTGATTTATTGTACAGGGCAGAGAGAAACTGAGATGATCACTGTGTGTTTTTGTTAAAGGTAAGGGTAGGAGATAATTTGCAAAGCATTTTTGCTATATCACTTGAAGTCCTCTTTACACTCCAATAGCAACCAATGAATTAAATGCTCTGCCGCTGGGCTGCAAAATGCCTATTCAATCATTTTGCATGGGCCGCGACAAATAAATGGTAGTATGTCTGTCAAACTTTCACAAACTTTCTAGTTTGAGTCTGTGTTTCTGCATCTGTATGTACGTGAGTGACACTCACAGTGAAGACATGAGATGCTTGATTTCCATTGGTCAGTCCAGAAGAATATGATATCTGTTGGGAAGAGGGTGACACGCTGAGGTCAACAGCAGGGGGCGTTTGAGGGTCAGATTTCTCCTGGGGTACCACAGTACTTCTACCTGTAAGAACACAACAAACATGAGAACACTTAGAGTAGTTTTATATGTATTGACAGGACTGTATCTATGAAGGATGCACGTGTTTGACTTGCTTGGGACAAGAATGTGCATAAAACCCACCTCTATGTGTGGAGGCAGATGAGGAAACTATGATGACAGCTGTGCCATCATCGGTCATGCGTAGCTGTCTTGCTCTTTTTGTCAGAGGGGCAGAATTGTTTTCACTAACACATCCCCGTGGAAGCTTCAGGTCCAACGGTTCATCCAGTGAGAGCATGACTACCCTCTCACCTGCAGAGAAGCCCAAAAGTGAGAGCATGACTACCCTCTCACCTGCAGAGAAGCCCAAAAGTGAGAGCATGACTACCCTCTCACCTGCAGAGAAGCCCAAAAGTGAGAGCATGACTACCCTCTCACCTGCAGAGAAGCCCAAAAGTGAGAGCATGACTACCCTCTCACCTGCAGAGAAGCCCAAAAGTGAAAAGTTTGCACCCCCCCCACACTTCCCCATCTTTCTGCCCCTCTTATCCCATTGCCCCCCCCCCCTTTCTGCCCCTCTTATCCCATTGCCCCCCCCCCCTTTCTGCCCCTCTTATCCCATTGCCCCCCCCCCCTTTCTGCCCCTCTTATCCCATTGCCCCCCCCCCTTTCTGCCCCTCTTATCCCTCTGTATCCCATTGCCCCCCCCCTTTCTCCCCTCTCTCTCCCTCTGTTACTCTCTATTCCTCTGTCTCCCTCTTCCCATCTCTCCATCTCTCCGATTTCTCTCTCCTTCCCTTCTTCTTTATCCCTCTCTCTCTCCTTCTCCTCTCTGCTCAAATTGTTTTTTTGGTGTGATATACTAAAGTTGATGAACAACTTTAGTATATCACACAGCTTTTAAAAATCCTCATGGTGTCCTTAATGTTGCAATTAATATGCAGGTATATTTATTGTTTCACTATATTTCTTACTGGAAACCTAACAACTGTCTGTGATTTCTTGCACCTACTGTATAAGAGCAAGGATTTTACAGATAAACAAAAAGGGTGCACGCTCTATGCAGCAATTCGTTTTTGGAGCAACTACAGGTGAAACTCAAAAAATTTGAATATTGTGCAAAAGTTCATTTGTCTCAGTAATTCAACTTAAAGGGTGAAACTAATATATTATATAGACTCATTGCACATGCAAAGTGAGATATTTCAAGCCTTTATTTGTTATAATTTCGATGATTATGGCTTACACCTAATGAAAACCCCAAATTCAAAATCTCAGAAAATTAGAATAACGGTCATGGTGACCCTATAGTTTATATTTTTTGTAGTGTGCTTTCATTCTCGTTAGATGTTCCAAAATGAAATGTTGGTCAGAAATAACAATAAGCTAATAAAAAAAGCAACTTATTTTATTTGTTGTCTATTTGTATTTTCTAAATGTACAAAGGAACAAGGCCTGCATAGTATTTGTCAGTGAACATGATTATAAACCAACATTCCATATACAATTGCTTGAGGGGTTGACGTTGGTGTGACATTGTTTCAACGTTAAAAATCCACCTCCGACACTGCTAACCAATACCAACATTGGGCCAACATGTGCTTGCTATTTGGGTTGGAGGTTCAAGATTACATGAGCCTTTCAGACAGGGTAAAGTAGCCTATCGTGAAGTTAACATAGCTAGGCATAGGCTACCAGCTGCATGAGAACATGAGAGCTCAACACTAACAAACCGCAACGAGTTATTAAATTAAGATTCACCTACCCAGACCATTCACCAGACACAAAATGAGTAGCCTGGAAAAATCCAGACTCATTCACAAAGTGAATAGAGTCTGGTGACTCTCGATTGGTAAACGTTTGCAACATTTACATCGAGACAGGCATCAACAGTCAGGAAACAATGTATGTGGGTCTACCTTTGCTGTAAATACATTTCTGCATTTTTCCAACTGCATTTTTTGATGCTGATTGGCCTGACATTTTTCTTTTCTGAGGGAAACAGTTATGAACTACGGTGTTTCAGACTAGATCTCCCTGAAAAAAGGGTATTATTAAAAGCCCGAACACATCTTAACCGGGCATATAGATTTCTCAATGGAGTGACTTTTGAACAATTTCCTGTTTCCCAATAGTTTATTGGTAAAACTAGATGTACCGCAGAGCGGTACAAAATATGACCGCCGCCCAGTCCAGCACATTTTTTCCACAAAAATAAATCACGCTGAAAGGCCTATATGATTCTAACTGTCTCACTAAATTGCATTATCCACCCTCAATTCTCACTGGTATCTGCTAGACAACAAGTACCAAAACATGATTAGTTCATAGATTTCACATGTAAAATTCATTTTATACAACCCCACCCCCATCTTGCCTGTTCATAATTCTGAGAAATTCTTGAATTGTGTGCATGTGTGCGTGTACATGTTTATGTTTATGTGTGTGGGTGTGTGTGTGTATGTGTGTGTGCGTGCTTGTGTGTTTGCCTGCGTATGTGTGTTTGTGCATGTGCATGCATGCATACATATGTCTACTGTGTGAGTATGTGTCATACGTATGATTACTGTGAATGTATGTGTGTGCGTGTGTATCTGTTTATGCACATGTGTGCACATGGAATGGGTTAACATGACCCCTGGAGGCAAACATACGGAAAAAATTGGTCATCCTAGGCCCTACGGTTCTCAAGATATTCACAGAAAACAGTGTCTGCCCTACCCTCCTTTCAGGGGGTCCAGTACAGCGGGGGGGCTACAGATCAAAATGAAAAACGATGGTTCCATGCTATCCATGTGGGGTTACATCCCCACCAAGTTTCATGTACACCGGTCTTTCAGTGTCCCGGGAATTCTTGTTGGTGTACGGTCACTAAATGTACACATAAATTATTTTATTGCAAGGCCCCCCATGAACGAAAGTTCACAAAACTTGGCATTCATTCGGAGGGTGTCATAATGATCCTACACTTTCTATTTTGTGCAGTTTTGACCATGTCAGCCAGAGATATTGTGATGAAAACACCTCATTTTTTGCTTTTTAATTTTTAACTAGGTGGCGCTATACATGAAATAAGTGGTAATGGGATGGGTTGACATGCCCCCTTAAGACCAACATACAAAAAAAAGGTGGACCTCCTAGGCCCTACGGTTCTTGAGATATTCACAGAAAACTGTCTCCGGCCACCTACAGGCCAGTTGGTGTATAGTAACATAAATTAATTTATTGTGTGGCCCCCCATGAACGGAATTCCACGAAACTTGGCGTGCATTCAGAGGGTGTCATAATGATCCTACACTTCCAATTTCGTGCAGTTTTGACTATGTTAGGTCACAGATACCTGCGATTACAACACCTCATTTTTACTTTTTTGTGTTTAACTAGGTGGCACTATACATGAAATGAGTGGTTATGGAATGGGTTGACATGGCCCCTTGAGATCAACATACAAAAAAAAAAAGGTCCTCCTAAACTTTACGGTTCTCGAGATATTCACAGAAAACTGTGTCTGCCCTACCCTCCTTTCGGGGGGTGCAGTCCAGCGCGGGGGCTACAGATCAAAACGAAAAACGATGATTCCATGCTATCCATATGGGGTTACATGCCCACCAAGTTTCGTCTACCCCGGTCTTTCAGTGTCCCGGGAATCCTTGACGGAAATTTGGACATGCGAAAAAAAAAAAAAAAAAAAAAAAAATCTGACTAAAACTTATATAAGCTTCGCTGCGCGGCGGTCATAATAATTTGAATGTAAATTACAACATGTTAACTGTGAATATTATAGTTACCTGAAATGAACCTTATGTTGTAGTAAATTATATAAATAAGAATACCATTACAAAACTTTTACATGCATAAAAAAAAAGCGGACTCTCCTGCTCCCATAAGTCGCATTGCAGCGAGGTCCAGTATGACTGCTGAAACTCAACTATTAAACAAAGATGTAAGCTTTTGAATTTCAGTGCCTAGCTCTAAGTTGCAAATGTGTTCTATTACACAATGCTTAAACTGAATGTTTATCACGTTATACATGATGTTATACATTTCACATAATAGTTGTAAATAAATTCTTGAGTATGGTTGTGGCAAAGCAGTGGTAACGTCACTGACTGTCAATCTGTTGATGCAGGTTCGATTCCCGAACCTGCTGTTGCAAGTCCATGTTGCTTTGCATAAAAGCTAAATATCAGTCAACTTTGACTTAAAGAGAAAAAGCATGGTCATGAAATTTAACTTTTATTATTACAAGGGTCAAAATTTGACAAGGGTCAAAATCACATAAAAATGCACTCTAGCCATTGATTAACCCCTAATATCTTAGTTCCTGAGATAACCTACTGAAACTTTTCATGAAGAAATCCCTAGGGTTGCATTCGAAGTTACGCAACAATGACTGGCTGTTCTGATTAGTTATTCTGAAATGTGAGTGCTGAGTGCACTACCCACCTAAACCAGAGAGCCCTGGTGTTTACTGCTTATTTTGCTCATGATATGTCTTGTAACATGTTAGTTTCAAATACCTCATCATAGACAGTAAACTAAATTTCAATGAACATCTCACTCCCATGCACAAACGTGCACAGCAAAGGCTTTACGTCATCCACAAACTGAAATCGCTGTCTGTGGTCCCCACCTCCTTCTACTACTCTAAAAAAGCATCATTCAACCCATCCAAATGTACTGTTCTCCCTGCTTTGCTCACCATCACCAGCAGAAACAGACTCCTCAAAATCTTACACACAGCATTCAAAGTAATCAATCTCCCCACCCCCAGCCTGCAGGCAAACAAGCTTGCTATAGCACGCCTGGCACATGCAATAGTAAGCAGCCCCGACTTCATCCTTCTCCCCTCTGGCCGCAGATACAGTATTAGACTGGAAAAAAAGAGTTTTCTTCTGATGTGTGAAAAAGATAATCCCCTTGGGACGAAAAGAGCCTAACCTAAACTAGAAGCACCTAACAGACATCTTACAGTAAATAGGTTAAAACGTTGATATTTTGCCGGAGTCGGTCTTAAACAATGTAATTCAATTCAACTCAAAACACTTTGGGGGCAGATTTAAGTACATTTGCGAAGGCAGCATTATCGGAGCCAAGGCCAAACCATAGAAAAAGCACGCTGTGACTCTTCATTTTAAGTGCTATTTATCATATCTGTAGCTCATCAGCTCCTTTCTCCACCCCCTACCGCAATTTGCACTGCTCACAACTGAAAGGCATGATTCAATCACAAGCACAGTTGAGCAGAGTCAAATGATGACAACAATGAGCCTGTCTAAAGGCCTCTTGGAAATCATGTGGCATGTCACATTAAATGCGCACTCAATTGCGATTCAAAGCAAAAAGTATCACCGATAGCCTAACGAAGGTAAATTGCATTTGTGCAAATGTGGCGACGGCAAAACGTTTTGTGGTTAAAGTGAATCGTAGACTAATAACCAAAGAAAGTAAAGGAGATGATTTGCACCTCCGTTCACCAAATAAAGGCCGTGGTTGTGTTTCTACAATATGTTGGCACAAAACGTAATTTCTGTCAGAAACCAAATAGGCTAAACGTTTTCATTGTCATCGTGAACTATGCCCATGTTGAGTAGGCTATGTTTTTCATTTATTCAAGCAGTGACATTTGGTATAATGCATGGGGTAACGTGACATGCGTCAGAAAAAAGATGGGCCTGTCCCTCTCAAAACATGTTAAAATAGTGTGATTAGCAACCAGAAAAGAAAAAAAATCCCGAGGGAGACACCCCCGGACCCCCGTGTTATTATTATTAGGCTATTATGACTGGCCTGCCCCCACTGCTAAAATAAATCTAGAGGTCACGCTCATCTCATTTAAATGGTGGGAACGTCAAATGTAACAAGTAGGCCTATACGTCAGAAGAGCTACATATGCGACTGATTACTAATTTAATTCACCTGAACAGTGTTTAATTCACCTGAACAGTTGAGTACTGTTTGTACAAAGTGCAAAGCACAGATTCCATTACTGTTATCTTATCACAGATTGCATTCCATATTAGCCATCAACAACCAGTTAAAGATGTTTTTATGCATGTACAAAATACAACATTTGAACACCCATATTGCTGCTGTTGTACTTCATTGTATCTACAGCTGTAATGTGATTACTCATATTTCAAGCCGCATTTCTCCGGCCCCTCAGTTGTGATGCTTTTCATGAACTGGCCCCCATTACAAACTAATTGAATAGCCCTGGTTTAGCCTATTAACTTCAGAACTTGCAACACACTGCACTGCATGGGTGTAAAATGTAAAAAAAAAAAAAACAGCAATTATCCATTATCAAATTATCGAAAAAAACTAGACAAACACTCTACGCATAGGCCAAAATAAAAACATATAGGCTATAGTATGCTATATATTGCAATGATGACCACCCAGTAATCAATAATCAACTAGATACAGTGTGGAATGATTACTAATTTCTGATTGACACATCTGAATACCTATCTGAACCCCTATTCCCCCCCGGACACCTCCCCCCAATCAAAACACATCGGAACTGACACATAATATGACACAGAGAGGGAGCGGGAGACACAAACACACACACACACAAGCGCGCACACAGACCGGGAAAACGGGAGATACAGGGGAACCAACAAAACAGTCCAACAAGGGGCTAATAGCCTCGGCGCTAAAGTATGCTATATATTGCAATGATGACCACCCACACCCAGTAATCACTGATCAACTAGATAGCCTACAGCGTGGAAGTGCGATTTCTTCCTACCGTAGCCTAGGCCTACTTGTCCAAAATGGCCCATACAGCATCCAGACCCCCGGCCTCCATTACCCTGCTTCTTTTTTTACACCTATGTCCTTTAGAAATACATGACCTCACGTAAGGAAAGGGGTTGAACCGGGCAAGCGGTGGGCCGACAAGGCAAATGGGGAGGAGATGGTAGAGGTGGTATTCTCTGAAAGCCCTGAAGACATTCCGCGGGCTATCGATGCAAAACTGCTGGCAGAGCGTCTCAACTTCTCTCTGCCCGAACAGCGCGTCACCCTCCTGTGGCCAATATTCTGGATAAAGCACTTTCAAATCCTCGATTAGCTTGTTGTATCCTGTTTGGTCTTTCCCCTATTTATTCTAAAGACTAATAAGAAAGATATCAACATTGAACACTACACAAACAGTAATTTATTTATTTTTCGTTTAGGCGATTTATTTTTTATATTGACGTAAGAGTTGACGGATCCAATAAAAAAGGTTCCGGATCCAACGTCGGAGGTGCCGGAACATGTTCCGGCTCAAATTAAGCTCTGGCCCTGAGGCAAGGACGAAGCTCCATTTCAGACTACACCCTCCAGTTCCGTATTCTCGCCAAATGCCAGTGGCTGGAATGATCCAGTCCTCATCACTGCTTTCCGACGGGTTAAAACCCTCTCTACGCCTCAAACCGTCCTCCTATGATGATGACATGAGGCCTGGAGAGATTTAACCAACTAGCCATTTGAATTGCACCTCTTCAACGTCTCCAACTCCCACGGATTCGCTGTGTCCACGCTTTCCACATCTACTCAATAGTCGGTAAGCCCCTAGCCCGCAAGCGGGTCCAAAATCAAACAAAGAATATTGATATGCGAGTGAAGTCTTCATGTTGAATCGATCACATTCTTCATTTTTAAAGATTCAACTGCAGAGGTAATCCTAGGGTGCCCGTGGCTGATGCAGAATTCACCCACAATCTCCTGGTCTACGGGGGAGATTTTTCAGTGGAGGGAAAACTGCCATGTTTCCTGTTTCCCACGCCCCCACAGCCAACATTGAACATCCCCTGTGAACGCCACGTCCATTGAAAGCCCAGAGCAGAGTCGTACAGTCACAGTCCCGCCAGCCTACACCTCCTTCATTGATGTTTTCTGTCCACAACGAGCAACCCAACAACCTCCACATCGAACCTGGGACTGTGCAATCGATCTACTACCTGGTCACCCTGTACCTCAGGGGAAGGTGTACCCACTGTTCTTTCAAGAAGTAACTTGCCCTGGTGTCAACTACCCCTCACCATGCCTTAGTTATGCTGCTATAGCATAGTGCTGACATGGACTTTCCATGTGCCATGCCATACAACCCCCCTCCCCCTCTCTCCCCTTCTCTCTCTATCTCTCTCTCTAACCCTCCCACTCTTGCCTATTCTCACTATGGTATACTGTAACAATATATAGTAGGCCTACCATTGATTTACTTATTGACATTAACCATTTTGATTTTCAGCTATACTAACCCACTCTACATCTCTCTCTTTCTTCTCCCTTACCTCACTTGTGAGGTATACCATCACCAGTCATCAGCCATCCGTGTGCTTGGCCCTCATCTCACTCATCTCACCTGAACCCCCTCCCTATGAATGCCCTATCATCGCCTATTACTGCCCCCCTACCTGGATTCCTGGCCTGTATAGCCTGGCGACCCACCACCTGCCTATGACAACTCTGCCCGGATTCCTGGCCCGTACTGCCGGCCCACCACTTGCCCTATGACAACTCCTAATCCCCTGGACAATTCCATTTCCTACACTTGACCATTTGAACTTCTGACACTAAATTAGGATTAATGCATTATCATACCGGATATGTAACCATCCCACCTGTTGGATTCTCTGGTTGTTGCGTTGTGTTTTAGTTCTAATGTCTGTACTGAAGATGGTCAATAAAGCTTGACGGCGGGATCAGGATCGGCGATTAGATGATGATTTATTGTAGATGGTACAACAATGAATAACAGAACACAGGCTAAGTCTCAAACAGTAAAACTGTGCAGAGTCTAACAGTTGTGGTTGTTATTAGAAGCGGCTGCTGAGCCTTCCGACAGAAGATGCTCCTCGGGTTGCTTCCTCGATCCGTCTCCGTGTCAAAACCTGTTATGCGTGGCAGGTGCCAACCAGTGTACAAAACCCGGCCCTGGCCAGATGGAATACTAGCCCGAATAGGCAGACATGCTGTCTCCCTCGGCCCATGTTATCACTGATGTTCCTCGGATGTTCCTAAACATTGGCCTGTATGACCTTCCTGCTGGTACACAGGCCTAAGGCACAGTTATGTACAATAATATGGACTTCTCCCTGTTGTATACTACACACAGATGTAACATATGAACACATCAGAATACAGTAAGAATACCCCAGAATTCTACAGTCCCCCCTCTTGTAACATTCGCCTCAGGTGGCTTTAAACACCATGTCCTATTCTCTACACCTGACTAACTTATGCAATTGTCATGTATACAGACCTTACTGTCCTGTATCTGACCCTAGGCAAATGGGTCAGGCCCTTGAGTTGTGGATCTGCTCGAGGTTTCTTCCTATTTGTATCTCCAATTCCTCGCCCCTGTTACCCATGGGCCTTCTTTTCTTTCCTTTTCTCTGATTGTCTTACACTCTGTAAAGCACCATGAGACATGTGTAATGTTTTGGCGCTCTATAAGTACAATTAAATTGAAATTGAAATTCAATGAAAGATTGCCAACAAGGCCCTCAAACTAGGGTATATCCGGCCCTCCAAGTCTCCAGCTGCTTATTCTTTTTTCTTTGTGGCTAAGAAGGATGGAGGTCTTACACCTCACGAGAAGTGTAATGTAATGTAATGTAAAAGTGCACCCTTCACCAACCCTCTGTCCAATGGGCCTAATGCAAGAAAGGCTCTTTGTAGCTTGGGTATTTCAAAAAAATTAAAACAAGTTATTTTTGTAATAATTGTTAAACAATTATATGTAAAAATGCAATTGTTTTGAACAACAGAATAAGTAATGCACAGGGTAGCCCTGTCCAATGATATTGCCATATATGTCTGACACATTCAGTTTAAAGACTGACTCCAGCAGTTTATTACACCCCTAAATCTCTTATATGTTCCTCTTAGCTAGCTGTCTGCGTCTTTATGAGGAACTGTCCCACCCCCAAATACTCGAGATTGGTACAATACACTTATGGCGGAAGCCAAGAATTGAACCCACAACTTTTCTGGCTACTGCATGCTAGTCCAGCTCCTTGACCACCATGCTACCACCCCCCAAATTAGCTTGGTTCTGCCCACTTAATGCCTCTCACACATGCCTTTAAAGCCTATTTCACTCATATGTCTTGTAAAGCATAGCAGACAGCATACGGACATGTTAAAACTTTGATTTTCACCAGAGGGCGTCTTTGACACTTTGTGCAGTAAATGATGACTCAGCTATACTAACCAAATGTTTGTACCCTGCTTCATTCCTCTTGGAGAAAGACAAGTGTGTGTATGAGTGTGTAACCTGTGATTAATTGACCTAGCAGTTCAGCCCTGTACTTGCCTTGACACGAACCCGCAACTTGCAGCACCTCAGATTGAAAGTTGAACACGCTAGCAAGCGAACTAAAAGACCAGGTTGCTAGCATCACCTACTAGGACATCTCTTAAGGCATCGGGAGGGAAGATTAGCCTACCTACTGCACAGCTACATACCAGCTGGCTACCATTACAACTGCTTGTGTGGATATCGCTGTGAGAACATATTAGTGTTGCACGGTGCACCGATACTACAAAAGTATCGCGATACCCTGAAATTAAAAATGTCACGATGCCTAATTTTATTAGTATCGATACTTTTAAGAATGACAGTGTTGTTTTGAAGTAACATGCGTGTGTGCAAGGCATGCTTCTAGCGCCTCCTCCCCTAGCCTGTGTCTTTTCTCCTCACACACACATATGCGGAGCTGTCGTGCCATAAACAGCGAGACATGGCTGCTAAGCAGAGACTTTCTAATGAGGAGACACAGCACTCAAAAAATCCTCCATAGAAATGCATCGGGTTAGTTTGTAATGCCGTTGTCTACACATATCCTACCCCTTCCTCGCCAAAACGTCGACATGTGTATACATTGAGCCAATCAAGTGGTGTGATGTGACTACATTGAGCCAATTATGTGCTGTGTTGTGCAGACATCGTGCCAATCATGTGTTGTGAACTCGCCGCTGGAGCAAGATTGGTGTCGTGAAGCCTTGCGCACACGCATTTCTGCCGAATAGGATGCCCGAGTACCCAAAAATCGTTGCAATATGACCGCCGAGTGGAGGGACTTGCCTAAAAGGACTTTGGTTTAAGTGATGCTATGGTAAACATAATAATAGGCTAATATCAAGTTGATTTGCTCATTTGCATCTGTCAAGTTTGTGTTGCAAACCTACCTAGGCTGTGGGATTTGTCATTTAGGCTTACTATTTGGGTTTAATGTGATTTAGAAATAGGCTACGCAACCATGGCAAACCTTTATATCTGGAGAGAGCTCCTTGCTAACTATCCCGCTAGCTCAGGTCACGTCTGTCAGTACTGCTCACTAAAATCATTAATGAACATTGCAAGACACTTATTTCTTCTATGATCCCAGAAAGATTTTCATTTTTTGAACATTTATTTTATCTAATGACATAGAAAACATAATGAATTGCATCCACATATCCTTATTCACTATGCGCAACTTTTATTCACTAGACTAAAACTGTGAGACTGAAGGCTACCCAGATAGTAAGAGGCTGGCGGACCACTGTCGGTCCATTGGGGGCATAGCTGGCGGTCTGCTGGCATTTTGCTCATCGGTTCTCTGGCTGTCCACTGGCGGGTTGCATACAAATTGCCCAATATATTGCCACTATTGGTCTAAAATATTTTTCATTTGTTCAGTTATACTCCATATATAATTTTATTAACTTTTCTTAATATTCATGACAAGTTAAATTTAAAAAGATTGAAAAGTGGCATGCCACCGGCGGCATACCACCAGCGGTCCGCTATCTGCCAATCTGATTTTGATATCTGGGCTAAGTTCTCTCACGTATTTCTTAAAGTGACAGGCACTCAATTACACATCACCAATGTGCACTCAATTAGACCTACACACCACATTAAAGATATGCCTAAGTGTAATAGTTTAAAGATCAATATGAAGTATTCAAATTACTAAATATGCTTAGCTACTAGTAATTATGCAGATTATATTATGAATTTCAAAATATGAAATATAAAATTTCTGAAATAAAAACATATGACATAATTTTCCATGTGCCTTTGTGTGTGTGGAGAGAGTCAAGCAGAATCTACAGTATGGCCACTGGTGTGAATGATCACGCTACAGTACAGTATATTCAATATTACTGATGACGTTGAGGGGGGGCCCCCAAATGAAATATTTTTTTTTAAAAGTATTGAAGAAGTAACAAAATTCTTGACTTGGTATCGGTATCGAAACATGGTATCGTATTTGACACCATTTGACCTTGGCTGTCAAGTGTCTTTAAAGTATAACAATGTAAAAATCCCCCGTTTCATCCATTATCAACGTACTAGGTGCACATTTAGTGCTAAAGGGGTACCAAATTCATCTAGAAACAACGAAAAGTGTCATGACAACTTAGTGCAATATTAAAGGTGTGTATCGGCAATGTCAAAGACATTCTTCTTGTTAATATGTAGCATCAAAATTGAAGCTTTTCTTTTAATGTTATTTTAAGCTACTTTGTATTGCTTTCACTGAGCAAAGTTAGGTGCCACACATGCACAGAAGTGAACATACTCAATAAATCACTTCCCTCTGACCTTTGCTCAAACTCTCATCTAGTGGAATTTCTACAATCCACTCCAGATGGACAACCTTAAGCCACCCCAGGTCTGCAAACCCACCCCCTCTCCTTGTACCACTACTGTCATACAAACATCAAACCATAAATATTGAGCAAACAAAAGCATACAAAACTCTGATAAACAAGCAAATACATCTATGCAGAAAGGCAAAGATAAACATACTACAATAAATAAATAAGTAAATGTTGCCTGTAATGTACTTTTCAAGAATACCTCAGCTACAGAACTGCATTCTGACTGCATCACTAAAATAATGCTCTTCCCTCTTTAATCAAGAATTAAACGTGATTATCATTTGTTAAACCACAGCTTGGATCAGGAAACTTAAATAAATGTACAATGTGCACACTCACTACTACCACTACTTTCTCCTTTACATTGTAATCCATTCAACTGTAAATACATTTATGGAAATACTCATCCTCCACACACATAAATACAGTGGAGCTGAATAGCTCTCATTGAGGGAACTTGGCTAAGGTCCACATGAGGCGTGGTGGTGTCTGGGAGGAGGAGGTCGCTAAGTTCATCAGGCCACAGAGGGGACATCCTCTATGGGACGGTAAGAATAATGAGCAGCTTTTCTCTCTCTCTCTCCCTCTCTCAGACTCTCACACACAGACATACAGTATCAACAAAAGATGTCAACCAAGGTTCTGGAAATGACTGAGGAATGAGAAAAGCAGGAATTGTTCATCCAGTTACTTTACTAACCAGCAGCCTAAACCCTTCTCTTCAGCATAGAGCTGAAAGTTAGCCGTCAGAGCATTCCAGGGTTTGATGTCCAAATTGCTCACTGTGACTGTAACATATAAAGACCCTGATATCCCCTGAGTCAGTGGATGTGTTTCCCTCTGGTTTTCTCTCCATTCCTGTCAATCACAGCTTTGTGCCTTCCCTGATCAGATTCAGGAGGCATTATATCATTTTACTGAAAAGAATACAGTACAATAATGGTATAACGGGGAGCTCCAGTGTATATTTACCTTCAATATCTTAAATGGGTCTGTAAAATGCCCGTTGTAGTGAGTGACCACGTCGCCTAATCAATCTCGGAGCAGTGTTTAAATGGAATGCTAGCGAGCAGTGTTACTTTTTTGACAGATGGTATTACTATCATTTTTATATGGAATGTGTTATCATAAGTCGAAGAGAGAAATTTAAATTTACCTCAGACAATATTGAGTAGCTTAATTATTAGTCCTCCAGTTTTGTCTCTTGACCTTCTGCTCCCACACTTTCTGCCTTTTTGAGTCACAGTCACAGAGGTCTGCCACTGGACCAGCATCTCTTTAAATATAACTTGTCATGAATATTAAGAAAATACATGAAATGTTATTAAAATGATGTATGGTGTATAACTGAACAAATGAAAAAGATTTTAGACCAATAGTGGCAATATATTGGGCCATTTGTCTGCAACCCGCCAGCGGACCGCCAGAGAACCGATGAGCAAAATGCCAGCAGACCGCCAGCTATGCCCCCAATGGACCGACAGTGGTCCGCCAGCCTCTTACTATCTGGGTAGCCTTCAGTCTCACGGTTTTAGTGTAGTGAATAAAAGTTGTGCATAGTGCATAAGGATATGTGGATGCAATTCATTATGTTTTCTATGTCATTAGATAAAAAAGTGTTCAAAAAACGTCATTTTTAACGCATTATGTTTTTTTTTATGAAACGCAGCAATTAACAAATTCATTTTGACAGCCTTAGTAATAAGTAAGGGATAATGTTTTGTCTGCCAGTCATTATTGGAAAATAAGTCCCGACAGGGCACTGGATGCGAAGCGGAGAGGTCTTGCTTCGTCCTGAAGTAAATACACTCTCTACTGCAACGTCATCAAATCTACAGTATGAATCTTAATTTTTGGTTTACGTATGATCTGTAAACCAGTAGGCATTTTTGTAATAATTGTTTAGCTTAGTTTTAGTTGTAGCTTTAACTTTAGTTCACCTACAGTAAACATTTCTCTCTAGGGTTGCTTAGCGTTTCAAGTAATTGGTAGTTTGTTAAATTATGCTTTTAAAGTAGCTTCTCCAACACTGTTCCCTAAGGTCTCAATGGCGCTTAAATGTTATTCCTCATTTTGTAAGTCATTTTGAATAAAAGCGTTGAATAAACTGAATAAATAAGTATGCTTGGTGAAGGACACATGGAATTCCTTAGCAACTCTTCATAAGACTGACATTCTCTCCAAAAATCTTAAATAAAGCTAGATGGCTAACCTAGATGTCCAGACAATTTCATTCGGACTCACAAGTGGGCTCAACACTGCCTCTGCTTTGCCTGGTTCACTCTCCACTTCTTCCGTGGCACTCTCTTTGCTCTCCCTGTTAAAACATTTATTTTCTTCCTTTTGCCTGTGTCTATGTCCTGTGCATGTTTGTAGATAAATTGCTCTACGAGCTGGATCTGAATCTCATCTCTAACTGTATCACCTCTGTCTCTCGGCTGCACACAACTTTGCCATTAACCTATATGTAAATAGGATGAGAAATACAATAATTATGTTTAAATCATTATGACAAGAAATGCATATGGAAAAACATTATCCAAATATATGTCCATTTGTGATAAAAGATGAGATATTGATACTTGGAGTAATTGGTTTTACAAGCAAGGGCAATACTCGAAACGTTAACACCAGTGACAAATTCCCATGAATGGTCAATTTTCCAAAATGGTGTCAAGATCATCTCAAAGCTAGGATGTTGGACCATACTAAAATCTATACATTATACCCGTAAACACGTTTTCTTTCTTGCAATGAAAATCCTTCATACTGTCTCAAACCAAAGCAACACCGATGACACACCTAAAAGAACCACATTGAAAATTGACATTTTAAAGAAAACGTCTTACTTTTAATAAGGGACTCTCACTATGTGTGAGCTTGAATGCTCTTTGTTTGACTATGGAAATACATCCTCACATATTTTCATACTTTTAAAATAATAGTCTGTGACACCAATGACACCAAATTGAAGGACAGATATTCTTTTTAAATTATTTTTTTATTAATACCTAGTCATTTTGGTTTAGATTTGTACACGTTTATTAAGCCTTGAACTTGTTCATAAATGGTTAAATTAGTTTTTGAAAAATGTAATGTTTTTTAAGTACAAAGGAATTTCAAGTTAATTAAGGAAAAAATGTGCAAAACGATAAACTATAGCATCATCAGACGTACACCCCTCTCTTGATTGATGGAACACAGGTAGTGGTTTTAAATATCTGGGAGTACACATCTCTGAGGACCTGACCTGGGGTACTCACATCCAAGCTCAGGTTAAAAAGGCCAGACAATGAATGTACCATCTAAGACAGTGGTCCCCAAACTTTTTCTTCCGAGGGCCAGTTCACTATGCCTGGCTCCAAGAGAGGGCCAGAGACTCTGAGTAGTTCTATATCAGTAACCATAAATAGCTTAGTGCTGTGAACAACAGCAGTCTACCTTAGTTGAATATTCTATTACATTTAATCATAGGCTATTGCAATTTAATACCATTGTTAGCTGTGTTTATATTGTCATCATGCCATATCAGTGTAAAATTAAATAATACTAATAAAAATACATTTGCATTCCCAAAAGTATTAGCAGGGAGTCCCAAAAGTATATTTTATTAAAAAATGTGTGAACTCTGAATTCTGTGTCTTTGCATACACAGCTCAAGTTGTGAATATCCTACAAATAATTTAAAGTTCTTAAACTATGAGAATTTTATGAAGTGCTGAAGTGGTCTGAAATGACCACCATTCTAACTTTCAGTCACCTGATAAGAACTTTGTGAACTCTTTTTATGAACATTTGAACGAGTGAATAAAAAATAGAAATAATTATCCCAGAAAGTCCAAGAAATATGACTTGAATAGAAGTTAGTTAGTTATTAACAATTAATTGATAAACTTTTAAAATACTTTGAGCACTGATGCAGTCCGCATAGGCCTCTTACATTGTTTGATGGCAAACGCAAAACGGTGCCAAAACAACCACCAGTGGACAAAATGTATTACATGTGTACTGTTAAGACTCGCCATAGAGAATGAATGGGGGAAATTGCGGAGGTTTTAGTTTGACGATGTTGTACTCCCGTGCGGGCCGGATGCTATATACTACGGACATGTTTTGGGGGGCCACCCAAAATGAGGTGGCGGGCCGTAGTTTGGGGACCACTAATCTAAGACAACTCTGGAAATTCAGGTTCCCCCCAGTGATTTTAAAAACATCTTACACTGGGGTCATAGAGAGTATACTGACGCAGTGTATCACTGTGTGGTATGCCAACAGTACTGAGAACAGACTTATTCTATTATTTTGAATTATATTATATTAACTTAATATTATATTATTTATATTATATTAACTTCTGCTTTTAATCTTATCTATTTACTTAGATTATTTCTACTTTACACAGTCATGAAGCTAACCAGACTTACATTTCACTGCTTGTTATATACTAATATAACTATGTATGTGATGAATAAATCTCTCTCTCTCTCTCTCTCTCTCATTAAAAAGTGTTCTGATTTGCATAATATTCATGGCTTAATAGGCTGGATTTTTAAAATCTTTTTCATGCCTGAAAAGTGTAGGGACAAGTTTGTCACCATATTTCGAAAATGACCCTCTTATGTTTGTCTGTGCCTTCCTTCCCCATCTTCCCCTGTGTTCCACTCCCAGCTCTTAAAGGTGCCATGTGTAAGAATTGAGGTAAAAATATCTAAAAAATGAGCTACACGCATGAAAAGAATAAGAAGAAATAAGGGCGATGATGTCATTAAAAAAATGACAAGGTATAGTGCTGCAGAGATATCAACCTGAATTAGCATGCTAAATTACTAGCCACAGCCCGACAGGTGTCATAATACCAGTTTCGGCCATGGGAGGCGGTATGCGGGCAACATAACCGCCAGCCAAAATGCAATACACGTGTCTTGGTTATTACTCTAGGGTAGACCAACTCGCTTTCTGGAGGTATACTGCCCCCATCTTTTATGGAATGTGGAGTATGAATTGATTTTTTGTCGGACATTACACATGGCTCCTTTAAAAGTCCAGCCATGACCCCAAAGCAGATACCCTAATTCCACTCCTGTTCTCTCCTTGTTTTCCCTGATCCTTCTCCCCTTTTTCCCCTCCCTCCTTGTTTGCTATGTTGATTCCAAGAGGCGCTCCCTCTACCACTGATGCAATCCATACACTCCTGAGTGCAATACAGGGTTGTTAGCATAAATGTCCAACAGTAAACTCACTACTTTTCATTGCTTTATTTTAACTGTTCTACTTTGTCAAATGTATTTTTGAAAACTTTAAAACTTTAGTTTTAAAACTCAAATTGAAAGATGAATGAACTCTCACTTCAGTTATTTGGGTGCCAGTCAGATTGGTCAGTGGTTGCATGGTAACTGTGTTTTAACATTTTTCTCCATTGGAAGTCTGAACTATTTGGGTGTATGTATCAATGCTCATGCGTATTGCTTATTGATTAATTCAGACAAAACCAATGCTTCCTCAAATATTCATTAGATTAAAAAGGTAGACTAGTCCGCTTTTGTGGTTCTGTTACTGCATGGTGCTCTAAATGGCCTCAGAGATCTCCTGCACACATGCATGCACACACACACACACACACACACTGTAGGCCTCCCATGGAGCCTTAAGGGGAAACAACCACAAGGTCAGCGCAAGAATGTGGACTACTAACACCTGCTTAAACCACCAGGAAAACATAATAGCAAACTTTCTCCATTTGTTCTTAAGCAGGATGGACAGTCTTTGTAACTGTCAACATTGTGTAGGTACCAACCCAGTCTTTGTAACTGTCACAAGTTGTGTAGGTACCAACCCAGACTTTAGTTAATCCCCCCAAAGTCTTTGAATTTGACAAATTTAAGATAATTATATTCATAATTTTTTTCTTACCTCTAATTCTAAGCTGCCCTTCAAAATTCAACTTGCATAACTCTAATCTCCAAGTCTGCAGCAAACACCTCATCAAGAGGCTTATGAGGTAAATTGTGCAGGACCAGTGGGTCTCACCTGTCACATCTTCATTACCTTCATAATCTATATTGACGTGTTTGTTAGTGTGAGGGCCTTTGAGAGACCAAATTATGGAATGTGTAAAAACGCACCTATGCTTGAAACCTTGCTTGGTGGTGTGAGGTGGTACCGTAGTAGTACAATGGTATTTCTTAAGGTTATGACCCTGAATATAACTTCAGGACACACTGAGTGCCCCTTAAACCATAGTATGGTATGTATGAAATAGATTGCCCATGAATGCAACCGCATTCTGCCTGTAATGACAGCTTCAAGACATCGCATCAGTCTCAGTATTCAGGTGTGATTTTGGCCCATTCTTCTTAACAGATAGTCTTTAAATCTTGAAGAATCCAGGGGTCCCTTGTGTGAATCCTGATTTTTAGTTCCTTCCAGAACTGTTCAATTGGATTTAAGTCAGGGCCTTCATTTCCTTTCTCTGAAACCAATTGAGAGTTTCCTTTGCTATATGCTTTGGATAGTTGTCCTGCTGGAAAGTCTAGCTGTGTCTCCTCCTCATCATCCTGGTGGATGGCAAGATTCTCCTGGACAAAAATGACTCCATTCATCACACCTTTAATTGTACGAAGTCTGCCAGTACCATGAGATGAAAAACAGCCCCACACCATGATTCTTCCACCTCCAAACCTCACTGTTGTTATGGTATTTTTATGGTGATGTACAGTACCATTTCTCCTCCAAACATGGTGTGTAGTATGACATCCAAAAAGTTACATTTTGCTCTCACCTGACCAGACTACATTCTCTCAGTATTTCATAGTTTTGTCGAAATATTGTGTAGCAAACTTTAAACGAAGTATGACATGATTTTCTTCTGTAAAGGAGTTGTGTGGAGTGAGCGTGCAGAGAGGCCAGGGTGGTGGAGTGCATTACCTAAGATTTACATATACACTATCTTGTGTAGCCTGCTTCTTCTTCATCAACCAATCAGGAACTAAGAAATTAAACTCCTTCCATTTCAATCAATCTTTCTTACACACACTAGTATACTCTCTCACATACCCAACTATGCTCACACACACACTACTATACTCTCTTATACAACTATGCTATTTTACACACACTATTATACTCTCTCATACACATATCTAAATGAAGTATAGTAGTATTTGTATGTGAGTATAGTGATGAATATGTAAGATTATGATAGTGTGTATGTGAGACTATCATAGTGTGTGTGTATGACCAAGTATGAATTATTTCTCAAGCGGCCCCTTATAGTATGATCATTTTCGTTAATTTCAGACAAATACCTTTTTTACTCCATATTTATTTATTTATTGTTGCTGACACTGTCACTTTTTATCTTTATCCTGCTAGGTGAGTGATTGATGTCATCTTAATTTTGTTTTATGAAATTGGGAATTCATACATGGTGTTACTTTAAAAGCAGGTGCAGGCTAATCCAAGCTGTGGTAATTATTGTTTCAGAAATTATGGAATCAGTATCAAAGCAACAGTTTTGCTTATTTGTACCGAAAGCAACCTTTATTTTTGTTTGCCTTGCCTTTTAATGTCTTTCTTTCACTTTTTTCACATCATCCACTTCCCTATGCCTGATTGACTTTTGTAATTGGTATGTTATAGCTGCACAAAACTCGAAATCTTTTAAATGGAGTAATTGCTTCCCTGCATTATCTCTCTGGGGTGCGTTTCTAGAAAGCGTAGTTGGCTAACTTCCGTTGCAACCTTTGTAGTTAGAACCGTGGTTCTTGGATTTGGTGTTTCTAGAAAGGATAGTTTAAATTTTCAATCACAAAATGTTTGGTGGTTGGAACTACTGCCCCTAAGCAGTCACACTTGTGTCGTTCCTTTGTAGTTCCGGTTAGTGATGTCGTCAGTGTCAAAGGATAGGACAGGAGCCTAACCAAAAATCATGAAGTGGTTTTGTTTTCTCGTGACTCAAGGATTGTGCTGTGCTGTTGTTGGCTTAATGTTAATTAAAATATATCGTAACACCCCCAATTATCACCACTTTTGTTCAGAAATTCTAAAACAACGATGTTTTTTAACACTTCAAAATAACATTCACTAAATGAACCTTACATTTTTCAGTAGCCATAGTTGTGTAGATTTGAACAAAATCTGGTTTGGTTCTTAACGGGAGCATTTACTGCCTGAAATATCCGATTTTGTTTACCACGCTCGGAGTTATAGTGCTGGCCTGATGGGTCGCCTATTTACACCGTTTCAACGGCACATGGACGGTTAGACCGAAAATTCTCGTCGTGAAATTAAAATTCCACTGGAGCTCCAAGCGGTTGTGTACACGCAGCCTTACAACACTGTTTACAGCTCCTCGAGTCACGGTAAAATGTCATTTTTGGTACATAGCTAATTTAGATACACCTATGCTGTGGTTGGTTGCGTTTCTATAGGAGTCCGCTGTCTTGGTTTGTATAGAAATGGATATTAAGTGACACATACACGCAAGACGGTGGAAATACGGGACCGGTGGAAATAGGGGCAGTTACGATATCAAAGAGAAATAGGCCTAGCTACTGATTTCCTTACTGGGCTTATTTTTGCTATTAATGTTAATTCAAGTGTTGACTTGTGTTTTGATAAGCTAGTGTTATCATCTTCACAGACTCTGGAGATTAGCACATTGCTCAGTGGTACAGTGGCTAAAGCAGGTGACTTGTTGTCTGAACGTTGTAGGTTCGATTACCATGTAAAGTGAGATTCCTCTTACTTCTGACAGGTGGCAATACCAAATAAATCAGTGCTACTTTATTTGAAACACTTGTTTTTGATTGATGTCATGTTCCTAATAGTCTCTTGATGTAGAGTAACTACGTGTCCCCACACACTCAAAACACAGCTATGATTGTAAAAAGGAGAATCATAAATGATCAGACAAGTGCTCTCTTTGAGCAAGCACTTTCACTAAAGTCAAGTCAACTGTCAGACTCTGTAGAAGACTTATTTGATCACTTTAATGCAAAAATGTCAAACATTATGGATGACATTGCTCCATTACAATTCAAGAAAGTTAAGGACAAACAGAAAGCACCATGGAGGCAAAATCCAGCAGTTAAACTTCTAAAAAGAGAGTGTAGGAAGACTGAAAGAAATACAAACTTCAGATCCACTATGAAATCCATAAAGAGATGCTCCGCACATATAACTCTGAAATATGCAAAGCAAGACAGTCTTTCTTTTCTAACATTATCAATAGAAGTTCAAATAACACTCGTATTCTATTTTCAACTGTTGATAAGTTAACAAATCCCCCCTCACAATTAGTGCCTGAACTTCTCTCAACTAATAAATGCAATGAGTTTTCATCTTTTTTTAAAGGTAAAATTGACAAAATCAGACTCAACATATCTGCTCAATTACAAATTCAACAACCTGAACTTACAGCAACAAACAGAGGGAAACTAAACTTGATGTCAGAGTTCAGCTTGATAGACTACGAAACACTTGAAAAAACGGTACAGAATCTCAGCTCTTCCACATGTGTCTTAGACACTCTGCCTACCAATTTCTTCAAAACTGTTTTTCACCTCATAGCGGCGGATGTCCTTCAAATTGTAAATGTATCACTGCTGTCTGGCACTTTTCCTAAGTCACTGAATACAGCTGTTGTAAAGCCACTTCTCAAGAAGAATAACCTGGATGCCTCCATGCTAAACAATTACAGGCCCATATCCAATCTACCTTTTATTGGCAAAATTATTGAAAAAGTAGTCTTTAATCAATTAACCACCTTCCTAACATCAAATGGGTATTTTGATTACTTTCAGTCTGGTTTTCGGGCAAATTACAGCACTGAAACAGCTCTCATTAAAGTTTCTAATGACATACGCCTCAACACAGATTCAGGTAAAACATCAGTCCTAGTGCTACTGGACCTTAGTGCAGCATTTGACACTGTTGATCACAATATTTTACTACACAGACTAGAACACTGGGTTGGATTTACAGGCATAGTTATCAACTGGCTAAAATCATATCTACAAGAAAGGATCTTCTTTGTTGCCATCGGAAACTGTACCTCAACACCAACGTCCTTGACCTGTGGTGTTCCCCAGGGGTCGATCTTGGGGCCACTATTATTCAACCTCTATATGCTCCCACTTGGACAAATCATTCAAAATAATTTGATTTCATATCATAGCTATGCAGATGACACACAAATTTACTCTCACACAAATTTAGCTCTATCACCAAACGACTATGGTCCTCTTGAATCTATGTGTCAGTGTATAGAACAAATCAAGACCTGGATGTCTCAATTTTCTTCAGCTGAACAAAGAAAAAACTGAAGTAATTATATTTGGTAAAAAGGAGGAAAGACTTAGGGTTGCCACTCTCCTTGACACAAAAGGGTTGAAGGCAAAGGATACTGTTAAAAATCTTGGTGTATTAATTGACAGTGATCTAAATTTCAACAGCCACATGAAAGCGATAACTAAATCAGCTTTTTACCACCTTAAAAATATTGCCAAACTCAGAGGGCTGATGTCAAAACATGACTTAGAAAAACTCATTCATGCATTTATCTCCAGCAGGGTTGATTACTGCAATGGACTGTTCACAGGCCTTCCTAAAAATACTATTAAACAGCTTCAGGTGATACAAAATGCAGCAGCTAGGATTCTAACAAAAACTAAAAGAACTGACCACATTACTCCAAGTCCTTGCACTGGCTTCCAGTAAGTCACAGAATTGACTTTAAAGCACTATTGCTTGTTTATAAATCAGTAAATGGAGCAGGACCTAAATACTTGTCAGACATGCTTCAGCAGTACACACCTTCTCGTCCTCTCAGGTCCCAGGTGAAAAACCTGCTAGTAAAACCTACAGTTAGAACTAATCATGGTGAAGCAGCTTTTAGCTGCTATGCGGCTCAGCTGTGGAACCAACTTTCAGATGACATCAAAAAGGCCCCAACTGTAGCCAGTTTTAAATCTAGACTTAAGACCAAACTGTTCTCAGATGCTTTCTGCTAACTGTGCCGAGTTACAAATTCTGAATCTGCCTTGATAATTATTCTACCTTGTCTTTTATTACTTTTTTACTACTTTTGCCTTTGTTTTTGCTTACTAATTATTCTTTATTTTTTAAATGATTTTACCTTGTTTTTCATATTTTCTTTTTATTATGATCTTTACCTTTTAACTATTCTTTGACTATATTGCCCTTCTATGCTTTTATTTGTTATTATTGTTTGGTTTTGTTTATGTAAAGCACATTGAATGACCTCTGTGTATGAAATGCGCTATATTAGTGGTCCCCAAACTACGGCCCGCCACCTCATTTTGGGTGGCCCCCCAAAACATGTCCGTAGTATATAGCATCCGGCCCGCACGGGAGTACAACATCGTCAAACTAAAACCTCCGCAATTTCCCCCATTCATTCTCTATGGCGAGTCTTAACAGTACACATGTAATACTCATTTTGTCCACCGGTAGTTGTTTTGGCGCTGTTTTGCGTTTGCCATCAAACAATGTAAGAGGCCTATGCGGACTGCATCAGTGCTCAAAGTATTTTAAAAGTTTATCAATTAATTGTTAATAACTAACTAACTTCTATTCAAGTCATATTTCTGGGACTTTCTGGGATAATTATTTCTATTTTTTATTCACTCGTTCAAATGTTCATAAAAAGAGTTCACAAAGTTCTTATCAGGTGACTGAAAGTTAAAATGGTGGTCATTTCAGACCACTTCAGCACTTCATAAAATTCTCATAGTTTAAGGCTACGTTTATACGGTGATGATGAAAAGAGAAGACGCAGAAGTGGCGTCTCGTCTTCATTTTTTTATTTGTGTTTAGACGAGCATTCTCAGGGGGAAATCTTTGTTTATATGAAGACGCAAGAGTATGTGATATTCGATTGGATATGCATTCCAGACCGCTTGGTGGTGGTGTGATAGAACCCCGGTACGTCATGCGCAGACATTCTAATTTGACAGTTTAGCCAGAGAGGTAATCAAGGATCTTTGGTTTAGCCGTTTAGACGGAGACGCAACCCGGGTCGTCTTCAAAACTCTACACTCTGGAAGGAGTCTTCAGATTTTTGCGTCTTCAAGCCCCGATGGCGGGGTCGCCGTGTAAACGAAAGGCACTTATGATAAAATATTTTGTCGTCTTCCTTCGCAATCGTTCTCGTATAAACGGCCCCTTAGAACTTTAAATTATTTGTAGGATATTCGCAACTTGAGCTGTGTATGCAAAGACACAGAATTCAGAGTTCACACATTTTTTAATAAAATATACTTTTGGGACTCCCTGCTAATACTTTTGGGAATGCAAACGTATTTTTATTAGTATTATTTAATTTTACACTGATATGGCATGATGACAATATAAACACAGCTAACAATGGTATTAAATTGCAATAGCCTATGATTAAATGTAATAGAATATTCAACTAAGGTAGACTGCTGTTGTTCACAGCACTAAGCTATTTATGGTTACTGATATAGAACTACTCCGAGTCTCTGGCCCTCTCTTGGAGCCAGGCATAGTGAGCTGGCCCTCGGAAGAAAAAGTTTGGGGACCACTGCGCTATATAAATAAACTTGACTTGACTATACATAAATATTTAGGGTCAAAACCTATTGTGTCTCGTAGAAAGGGATATGGAGAAGTAGGAAATTAACTCTGCTTACGCAGTCTCTCCACATTACCGTTGGGCCACCAGATAGATACTAGATAACTATTTTGAAATTGTAGGGTATACATTTTTTTGGAAACTTAGATATTTAATAGGCACAAATAATTACAAATATTGGTTGGCTTAAGTAAACTGTGTTATTTGCTCACAGTAGGTTTAGGTTTTTGCTGATGACAATGACAGTGCCAGCATTAAACACTTGTGGTTTAAATTAGAAAAATGTCAAGAATTTCAAGGGGGTGGGGTATTACACGTTGCCACCATTTCCACCAATGATATCTATCACTGCATCATCAATAACATTGTTGGAACTACGTGTTCAAACACCGGCAAATTGCGACATAGGTAGGCTACGATGCTTTCTAGAAACAGGTGTTACAACGTAGTTGCATCGTACCATGGTGGTTAAGCAACGTCGTTGCTAACTTTTCTAGAAATGCACCCCTGTTTGATAACATCTTATTAGCATGTGTTACATTATTTTCTGATCGCTTAAATTTGTATTCCTGTCCTCTGAGTCTGCAGTTGATTCCTTCCAACTTAACTTGTGATTGAATAATATTGTTCAGTTGTGGGCACTGCAAGTAACGTTAGAGAGTCAGAGAAAAGTGCTGACTACTGTATGCTGTGAGTTTCAGGCTTGGTAAACAGAACGTAAAAAGAGGAGGCACAACATTTGATTTCTGCGGACTGACAATGTTGCTGTTTACACTGCATTTGCATTTGTACTGTACATACACTGTTAACAATAGAAATATACAGCAATTTTTGTAGGAACCACCTGTATTTACTAAAATACAACAAATGACTGTAAAGAGAAGTGCATTTTGGGACATGCAAACTATGTGTCTGATTATACAGACATAAACTGTAATTTGCAAAGCATAATTGGAAAAGAACAGGTAAAATGTCTGGTTTTACAGGGTGTTTTTAAATTGAGCAGACCGAATTTTTTTAAGTAGGCGTTACGTTATCTCAGACCCTGGGATTTCTTCTGAGAAGTGCATGGTAAGTTGATTCTCATCTTTTCCTTATCTCATCAATGGAATATTGATTGTAATTGAGTTAGCTATAGTTTATTTGGAAAATAAAGTTGTTGCTTCATCTTGATGTTCCATTTACAAGTTCTTATTTGACTAAATGTAGGCTGTTAACTTAGGGTAAAGTTTAGGGTAATGTTAATGTTGGCTAATGTTAAGTTATAGGCTATTGTAGAATTTTTTATAGCCTATTCCAGTGTTTCCCCAACGTGTTTCTCTGAAGGCACATAATCTAACGTTACTATGTGAAAATATCGATTATATTAAGCATAATAGCCTTAAAGTTGTGTTGCTGTTTCCCAGAAGTCAAAGAAAATCGGTATTTTGACACAATATTCTCATGGATGTATACAAAAAAGGTAATACAGAAGAAATACAGTTTGGCTTGGAAGTAACTTAATGTAATGTGATTTCAAATACCCTACAATGTCGGGCAAATTGCTAATGAATCAATAACGGATTTATGGGTTTGACTGTTTAACAGTTTGGGAAACACTGGATTTAAAAAAGAACATGCTGAACCTACTAATGTTATATGAATTAGGATCACACAGAATACATGTGACTATGAATGTTGCTGGTTTTATACATGTCTTTGTGACTGTATTATTTGTACATACAAAGAAGTTCTTGAAGACCCAACTCTTCTAAAGAGCAATGAGAGATGGTTTCCACTGAAGGACAAATCATATGTGATTTGTTCCTCCCAGGACTGGCTGTTCTGTTTGCGACTAATTATGTGTTCAATAACAGTATCATGCTGACATTTTACAAGAAAAGATGGAGTATATGCTGTAATTTCACAAAGCCATACTGCAATTGTACAGCTGACTGGGATAAAGCTCACAACTATTTACTGTAATTATATTTTACAGTATCAATACTGAAATAATACAGTATATTGCTGGCGAAGTTGCTGCCAGTATGTTACTGTAATTTTACAGCATTATTATGACCGCCGCGCAGCGGTTTAGTCAGATTTTTTATTTTTTTCCTTTCTTTTTCGCATGTCCAAATTTCCGTCAAGGATTCCCGGGACACTGAAAGACCGGGGTACACGAAACTTGGTGGGCATGTAACCCCACATGGATAGCATGAAACCATCGTTTTTCGTTTTGATCTGTAGCCCCCCCGCTGGACTGGACCCGAAAGGAGGGTAGGGCATACACAGTTTTCTGTGAATATCTTGAGAACCGTAGGGCCTAGGATGACCAATTTTTTCTGTACGTTTGCCTCCAGGGGTCATGTTAACACACATACATTCACAGTAATCATACCTATGACACATACTCACACAGTAGACATATGTACGCATGCATGCACATGCACAAACACACATACGCAGACAAACACACAAGCACGCACACACACACACACACACACACACACACACACACACATAAACATAAACGTGTGCACGCACACATGCACACAATTCAAGAATTTCTCAGAATTATGAACAGGCAAGATGGGGGTGGGGTTGTATAAAATGAATTTTACATGTGAAATCTATGAACTAATCATGTTTTGGTACTTGTTGTCTAGCAGATACCAGTGAGAATTGAGTGTGGATAATGCAATTTAGTGAGACAGTTAGAATCATATAGGCCTTTCAGCGTGATTTATTTTTGTGGAAAAAATGTGCTGGACTGGGCGGCGGTCATATTTGGTACCGCTCTGCAGTACATCTAGTTTCTTACAGTGTACATCTACCCCTCTTTATAGTGTATCTGATAGTGACAAGTAGAGTATCTAATAGTGCCATGATAGCACATTTCTGATGGGGGTGTTGTTGTGTATTGCCTATGATAAAAGGGTATGTCTGCTTACAGCTTGGATGGAGACAGCTGAGCACGACACACTAAGAATTAAGCAATATGGCATGATGGTGGCATTACCAACCAACGATGATGATTGTCATATTGATTTTATAAAACAGTTCCACTTACAAGTTTGAAGACATCAATTTGTGTTTCCTATCGTTGACTTTGATTTTTGTTTATTCATCCTCCGCCCCCCAAAAATATTTCCAACCAATAGACAAGTTGAGTGAAAGAGGCTATGTGCACAAAAGCATATCTAAACATTTCCCTTATTCATTTACTCAATTATCTCACTCAGCAAATGGGACATTACGAAATATTTGCTCTCTCTTTAAATGAATGGAACACATCGCATCAGATAATTCAATGCAAAATGTGGAGTCCTGAGATATCGCCACTCATCAAGATTCAAATGCCCCTCCTCCAATCAGAAATTAATAAATAGTTTGACCGGACCTAGCCTAACTGTTGTATAACAACACAGCACTGTCTCGATATCACTAGACAAGAACACAGATACAACACCATTGCAAACACCCCATAATACACATAGGCCTAGTCAAAAGTCGTATTTGTTTATGGCATGAAGCCACAGCATGAAAAACGGCAAATCTTGCCTTGTGTCAGTATCAACTAAAATGTGCCATCAGGATCTGAGAATAAGTACAATGAATTAAGGAAACTATGTTAATAGCAATGCCTTAACACATGACGCAACTTAAACTTCTGTTAAAGCACTTGTTAAAAAAATTGTTCTCACAAAATGTGTGTGTGTATGTTTGTGTGGGGGATGGAAGATTTAAAAAAAATCACACACACCACTCATTCAAGAATGAAAACACATAAAAAGATGACCCTGCTCCCTTTATGGGGGCTCTCATCAATATTTGTGAGAATGCATGAGGGCAAGATAGCTTGTGTTGTGAATATTAGAACCGTGCAAGCTGGATCCTGATCATCATCTGTAATGAACCCTACTTCATCATCAGTTTGAACAATTTCAGTCATGCTTGTTCTTGCTCTAGATGAGATGCCCAGGCAGGCCTAAGCATCTCCTATGTTTATTGCAATATGACACATTTTTATAATGGGGAGGAATTTTACCAGTATATCAATAATGATAGTCCTATGATATGGCCCATCCCTAGTGAATATATCTCTGGTCTCTGCCCTGGCTGGGCAACTAGCTGCCACTTTCTGTGGTCAATAGACCCAGACACAACGAATGAGAACAGCTAGGGCTCCAGACCCTGTTCACAATTTTGTTTTATTTAAACCTTTATTTTACCAGGATTACCCAATTAGGCATTGGGACCATAGACTGTAGCCTATAAAATAGATTGGGACACAAATCTTAGGCCACCCACTTGGTGGAAATTGGAGGAGAGCAACAGAGAAACAATCAGTTTAATTCGATAGGCTGCCTAAGCCATATAAAATCCCATTAGTTCTGATATTTTAAGGATGATAACTAGATTTCAGGTCAGGATACACCTGACATGTCCTCAGTCCCAAATGTTTGGACTTATTCCTTGACAACCAATCATTAGACTACACGACGTCGATGTAGCTTGCTTCTCTCAATCAAATATTCTATAGAGTCATAACTCTATAGCCTATTTAGCAGAGGCTTTTATCCAAAGGGACTGGCAGCCATCTGCGGGTCAAACAGCTCCAGTTTGTAAAATAAAAGGTCACTAGAACTGTGCGTTTTGCTAATCCCAATTGAAATACAAATAGCAAATGCCCAAATCATTATCACTGGTTTACAAAAAACCGGATGCAATGCGTTAAAGTGACAGATAGTCTTACCTCTAGCGAAGTCCCCAGGGTAGCTATGGCCGATTCTTTCAAGCAATCCTCTCGACTCCAACTTATTGTGTGTAGGCTACAAAATATGCCTTAATGGCGAATTCTCCTTATTTTGGATTTCACGTTGAGGTAGCCTTGCCCAGATAGTCTAGATGTCACATAGGGGAATGATGAGATAGAGGCTCTCGAGTTGCAGTCAAAGACTGTTGTCGCGATAAATTAAACAACAAAGCTAGCAGACGGCACAATTTCAAGAAAAAGGCAATGGAAGCAAAAACAAAAACGGACTAAAATTAGCCTATGTTATGCTACTTTCGGCATAACTAGGCTATAAGTCTGATTGTTCTACTCAGCCCTGAACCCCGTTGATAGACTAAACAAAATAGAGCTCTTGGTCGCAGAAATCGGCGTTCAGATTTGAACTATAGTCGAATTGTTACGCTATTTCACACTGACTTGGTCTTCTGATGCATTTTTGTTTTAGGCTATGGCAAAGCCAGTCAAGTTTTTTCCCCAATGAGGTGTCTGTGTTCTATAAAGCGGTGGAGCGCAGGGTGATAGGGTGAAGAGGTGTTGCGAGGAGATCCCACACTTGTCCTGATGCTGTCTAACACTTATTTTTCTTCCTCTCAGCTGTGCCACGTTATTTTCCATGCCCGCCCTCTAGACTTCAGTGTAACTTTGCCCTTTTGGGGGACGTTAGGCGTGTGTGGTATGGTGGTCTCCTGCCTCGTTTAAACGCTGACAGCACCCGGACCCCGAATCAGTCCGTCTCCCCGTTCTTCAGTGAGAGGATTCGCCGAGTTTGCCAGCTCAGCGCATGCTTGCCGCTCCGCCCATCCTTCGTGGGCAGTCCTCGGCTTCCATCCAGCGTATTCCCTATCTCTGGCCCTCTGCTTGGCCGCGGTTTTAGGCCTGCTTAATTTACTCTGCTTCAACCACGCTAGAAAGACAAAGCAACAGCTCTTTAATGCCAACTCAATTCCCATATCTCTTCACAGTGCTTCACTTTTTTTACATTTTGTTAAAGTTTCAGACTCATCTTAAAATGGATTATTTATTTTTTCTAATCAATCTACACACAATACTCCAACACCCCACAAAAAAGCGAGTGTTTGGAGTGTTTTGTAAATGTATAAAAAAATAAAAGAATGAAATATCCCATTTACAAGTATTCACCTTACACCAAGTCCACCTGTGCCTAAATTAATTCACTGGACATTATTAGAAGAGGCACACATCTCATTATATAAGGTCTCAGTGGTCACTAATGAGATCTAGAGTTCCTTTGAGAAGATGAGAGAAGTGTAAAGGACAAACATCAGTTCAGCTGAGTGCCTGGTTTCTTCCATTGAGTATTGTGGCCAAATAGTTCAGTCTTTGTTTTGTCCTTCTTTACGCTTCCCTCAGTGTAAGACTGTTTTGTCATTGCCTCAAGTTCAAATACTAGGCAAGTGCAGATGTGTAGGCTATACCCTGCTTGACACACACACACACACACACACACACACACACACACACAAGCAAAGCTTTAGTGGAATCCTGCTGTTTCATACACAGTCTCGCTTGCAAGCAGATTCCTCCTGGAGAGATGTGCTCACTCCTCGTCAAAATACCAAACACACTGTTTCACGGCCAAATGACTAATTAAGATATATAAGAACAACCATTTTGAACTATGCATCTGGTGGAGAAACAGTTTTTACCATTGTCATTATAACATATTTTGATTCAGACACGCCCTAAACGTTCATGCACATCACGCTTCAGATTTTGCGCTTAGACTGCTAAAATAGGGCTCTTTGTCTTTAGAAATATTTACAAATATCTGTAAAATATTTAAACATTTAATATCCAATAATAAAAACATGCCTATTTGATATACTGTATATGGAGAAATGCAATGATGAGATGATGCTCCTTTGAGAGAAGAATTTAATACTTTTATGTTTCAAAGTAAACAAAAGTTTGCCTTTCTTGCAGAGATCTTGTTGCTCACCTCCACTTTACTGTACAGTAACGTTTCAGTAACGTATAGTGTATGCCGGAGCAAGCTCTGTAGTGATTGATCAACGAAAAATACGGTCTCCACGGCTTATGTTTTAATGCAGAAAAACACCCCGGTCAATTTTCGCTGGAATTACACTTTAAGCTTTTTTTAAGTTGGCAAAAGTCTGATCAACCAGCCAACTAGCTCCGCTGGTGGGAAAGCGCATGGGATTCATGAGTTGTAGCGCTATCCTATTGCGTGCAGAGGGAATTTGAAAGACAACCTTTTATCCCGCCCCTGGGATTGAGCACTGCCAATGGTGAGTTCCCAGACAGACCCTACATCTTGATGTGGGTCTGGCTCGTCAGGCTAGTTATGGACCTTACAGCAAACGACTAAACTGCCTAGCCATAATAATAGTTTGATATTGATAGTGTGTGTAATTGGGGGAAGTAGGGAATAGGTTCCTAGTCCCTGCTGGGCATGGAGTTAGCATTCCATTGACCCCCCGTCACTTTTTGGTGTCACTTTGACATCAAGTAACACATCGGTAGCATTTTAAGCCTTTATCAAACATCCCCACCACCCTAGAATTTTATTTAATACCATAAACTCAATTGTTAACCCTCAAGTCTCTCCAGAGGTCAAGGCATCTACCAATAGCTGTGAAGAGTTCTTGAAGTTTTTTACTGAGAAAATGAACCACATCAGAGCATAGTTCACTCCTGTTGTATCTGACACTCCACTCCATTAAATGCCCATTTCCCCATTGCTAAAGCTACTTTTGACAAATTCCAAGCAGTGTCCTACACTGATCTATGGGACATTGTAAAGCACATGAAACCATCAACAGCCCCACGATCCTATCCCTTCACAGATCATCAAAGATGCTTTTGATCCCATTGGTCCCTCCATTCAACTTATTCTTAACTCCTGTCTTGCCACCGGCACCGTTCCTTTATGTTTCAAGCATGCGATTGTCCAGCCTATGCTTGAGAAACATAATCTGGATGCAAAATGTCCTAATAACTTCCGGCCTATCTCTAAACTGCCATTTTTCTCAAAAATGTTGGAGAGGGTGCTGCTTCCATACCTCAACTCAACAGAGATTGTCACTTTTCTGTTGCCTTAGATATAATAACAAAAAAAATTCAATATAATAGGTGAAGTAAGTGAAGTTTGTGCCTTACATGTGGATAAACAATTGCAATAAAGTAATAAGACACTGAGACAGCCCTGTTAAAGGTGACAAATTACCGGTTGCTCACCCTTGATTCAGGTGATAATGCAATTCTGGTCCTGTTGGATCTTAGTGCTGCATTTGACACTGTAGACCATGGTACACTACGCGTCTTGAACAGTGGGTTGGCATTAAGGGTACAGCTCTAAATTGGTTTTACTCCTACCTCCACCAAAGATCTTTCTTTGTATCTATAGGCCAGTACTCCTCATCCTCTGCCCCTGTGTCGAATGGTTTCCCCAGGGATCCATTTTGGGTCCAGTACTTTTCTGCCTGTACATGCTCCCCCTAGGTAACATCATCAGAAAATTCAACATTTCATTCCATTTCTATGCAGATGACTCCCAACTGTACATTCCAGCTGTGGAACCAACTGCCACTTGACATCAGAAATGCCCCTTCAATCACATTTTTCCAAATCAACCTCAAAACGCACCTTTTTACATTGGCCTTCTGTTAAATATAGTTTTTGAGTAACACTCTTATCGATACATTAAGGTAAATTGTGTGTTGGTTGTTATAGCTGGGGTATTACGGTTTCTCGTACCTGCATCTATGCCATGTATGCCAGTTTAGTTGTATGCTATGCAATGTTGGAGACGGATGAATAGAGCCGTGCACAAGTGTGAATAAATAAGTATATAAAAACAGACGCTCTGCTTATACTTTCACGTCAAGTTAAGCCTGCGCAAGTCAGTTAACTTAACAGGTTATGGGCCCAGGGTTGAAGATAAGTGAGCGTGAAAGTTTGACGCGACATATAACGCGATAACTAACTAGCTGGAGAAGAAGCTCGGAAATTGGCGGGGTGACAAGATGGCCCATCGAGCAACAGGAGTTCCAGCACCGCAGCTTTTATTCGACGGGTCTGAGGAGAAATATGACCTTTGGGAAACACGGTTTCTAGGCTGCTTACACATTCTGAAGTTAAAGGATACAATCTTAAAAGAGCCCACTGATGCAAACGAAGAGCGGCTAGCTGAAGACAGACGGTAGAATGCTGACTGCTATGCCGAGCTGGTAAGGCCATAGACTGTATATATAGAACTGGACAGTGTGCCGTCTGTTAAGAGTGATGCGAGCGTTAGTCCAGAGCCCCCTGGTGGCTGGCTGCAGTACAATGTGTAACTCCGCCCATCCCCATGTATTTCAATGGCCAAGTAGCCAACTTTCCGTGTCACTTTTCTCACCTAAAACTATTTTTGTATCAACAACTTTTTATTCGAAAAAATAGTTTTCAAGATGCTTCAATACACACAATTTTTCTTTTCTCGCTGAAATGATTTTTTTTAATGTTATATTAACAAATCTAAAAAGGGCGTGTTTACACCTATGATTGACAGCTGGCTGGCTGCAGACACAACTTTGTCCATTATGTTTTACCGTCTAGGCTGCAGACACTACCACGTCATCGCTCACTTATTTTAACGACACCTGATTTCGACACATAATCTAACCTAAATACGTGTTGCTGTTATTATCATTAGGCTATATAGTACAGCGGTTAAGCCCTCAAATCAAGGGGAATTGTGCACTTTTTGAAAGAAACATGAAACTTCTACCATAGTTAGGTTATACCATAAGGTTTATTTTCAGATTGGGAGGGAAGTCAAATTTGACCTCTGAGGCCCGGGAGAGGTCAAATCCAAGATGGCCGCCAACAATCTTCAAAAGTGCCTCACGTTGGAACCAAACACAGTAGAAAAACATTTAAGGTGTCATTTCCCACTAACCTTTGGGTGCCCATTCTGTATCTGATAACTTTGAAACCACCAGAGTTCAAGAAAATGCATTTATGTAAAGGGCAAGGCAAACAAAACATCAAAATATTCATTTGTATGTACCCTATGTACCTCAATTCATTTCTTTGTTGTCCCTGTATTATTCAGTTATTAGTTGTTATTTCATGAGATGTGTGACTAATTTAATTTCTTCACAGCACAGAATTATCCACAGGTGACCCCCCTAGACCATTTTCACAGACCACCTGCCATACCACCGCTGGTTTAAAAAAACCCTGCTTTAGAGAGTTGTTGCTACAGGCCACAGTACGCACAATGTATAGAGCATTTCAATCGACATATTCTAACAGGTAAACATATTGACTATGAACAAACAATATTATTACATAATTACATAATATTATTCATGTTGCAAATTAATTTAACCATAGCCAGGAAGAAGTTTTCCTTGGTAGTTAGCTTTTGAGTTAAAAATCATGGACATTGATCAAAATAATTATCCTAGCTAAACTAGAAGATAGTCTGGAATATTTATGTGAGCTGAAGCTAGTTTAATGATTGAACAGAGTATATTGTAGATATGTCAGCTTGGTAATGTGAAATTTGTTATGGCTGAAATAGGTAATGTTAACAGAGTAGCCTAGTTAAAGGGACACCAGGCAACGTTTTCGTGTTAATTACTCATCTTCGTAAGTCGGTATATGGTTAAATGCCTCGTTACAGGGCGAGTGAAGACTCTCTCGCCCGCCCTTATTGCCTGTAGGAAGAATATCCCGCTTGCAAGTTCAGTGTATCCTACCCGCCGACCGAAGCAGGCAAGCTAACGAAAAGCTAGAGAAAACCCTTGACAGAAGCGAAAACCCTTGACAGAAGACGCAAAGAAAAGGAAAAGAGCTTCAGACCGAGCGAGGGGGAGTTTCGTAGAGAAAAAGCAGCAGGCTTGCCTGGTGTCCCTTTAAATAGCCGTCAAGCGGGCTTGAACACATTTGTAGCTAGCATGTTAATATAAGGCTGTGTCTTTAATTACTACTTAATTAATTACTTCTTACTGTTAAGACTATCAATTGGGAGATTGTTAGGGCAGGTTTTGTGGTGGACTGATGCTCAATGTTTGTACCATCAAGTACCATGTTGATGAAGGCCAAGAGAGATGGTGGCACAGCCCTCTGCTGGCAGTTTTCTTTGAATGACCCATCAAAAGAGAAAGATGAATTAAGGATCTCTTTGCGCACTACTTGTGCTGCTCGCATTAAGTGCATGGCATCACTGTCAGTTTGACAGGCTATCATGAGAGCTGGTCCAATGTCCTTCTCAAAACTCAGGAGTGTGTCTCTTCCGCGTGAATGTGCCCTCAGATGGGGAAGCTCAGAAAGCAGTCGTTCTTTCAGTCTGGTGGTGTGAATCCGTTCACCTACAGTAAGACCAAGTTGTTCCAGCCTGGTCTTGTACAACTGAGCGATGTCTGTCAATTTGAAGAAAGGGGCACTGTTCTCATCACTGTTCATGTCTTCCAGATATGCCACTAACTGTGCAAAGGCTATGCCATGTAGACAAGAATCATCTCCATCATTTCGTTTAGATGCAGCCTGCCTGGCTCTGTTGTACAATGAAGACAGACAGTGGTGATGGTACTTGGCCTCAATGGAAAGGCACACTTCCTCACTGTCAATGTTGTAGCTTGATGCATTATGGAAACCTGAAGAACCTGCAGCAGGCTCATTGCAAAGGAAGCCAGTAGGTTCTGTGGACGGCTGGGGGCAGATCTCGTGTGTACAGTCAAGGTATTTTGTTGTTGTGCTGTAGTTACTTTCCCCCGACTTAGCACATCAAATGCTTTTTTGTTGAGTTTTAGCTGACATCTTTTGTGCCACTTAGCCTTGTGTCTCTTTGTGTCTATACACACGCGAAAACGTTGCCTGGTGTCCCTTTAACTAGGCTACTCTGTTAACATTACCTATTTCAGCCATAACAAATTTCACATTACCAAGCTGACATATCTACAATATACTCTGTTCAATCATTAAACTAGCTTCAGCTCACATAAATATTCCAGACTATCTTCTAGTTTAGCTAGGATAATTATTTTGATCAATGTCCATGATTTTTAACTCAAAAGCTAACTACCAAGGAAAACTCCTTCCTGGCTATGGTTAAATTAATTTGCAACATGAATAATATTATGTAATTATGTAATAATATTGTTTGTTCATAGTCAATCTGTTTACCTGTTCGAATATGTCGGTTGAAGTGCTCTCTACATTGTGCGTACTGTGGCCTGTAGCAACAACTCTCTAAAGCAGGGTTTTTTTAACCAGCGGTGGTATGGCAGGTGGTCTGTGAAAATGGTCTAGGGGGGTCACCTGTGGATAATTCTGTGCTGTGAAGAAATGAAATTAGCCACACATCTCATGAAATAACAACTAATAACTGAATAATACAGCGACAACAAAGAAATGAATTGGGATACATAAAAAATGAATATTTTGATGTTTTGTTTACCTTTTGACCTTTACATAAATGCATTTTCTTGAACTCTGGTGGTTTCAAAGTTATCAGATACAGAATGGGCACCCAGAAGTTAGTGGGAAATGACACCTTAAGTGTTTTTCTACTGTGTTTGGTTCCAATGTGAGGCACTTTTGAATATTATTGGCGGCCATCTTGAATTTTACCTTTCCCGGGCCTCAGAGGTCAAATTTGACTTCCCTCCCAATCTGAAAATAAACCTTATGGTATAACCTAACTATGGTAGAAGTTTCATGTTTCTTTCAAAAAGTGCACAATTTTCATGGTTACCCGCTGTACTAATATCTTATCACAGTCTGACTAAATACATATTGATAGTCATACATTGTGTAGTTGTTTGTAAGAGACATCGTTGTTAGTTGTGACAGATTCTTTGTCAAAAAGGATATGTGCTGTTCTTTCGTAGATGCTAAGTATATTAGCTCATAGCATGCTAAATCATGCTAGCATTAGCCAGTTGATAGGTAAAGTAAAAGGGCTCTGCTATATTGATCCGAAGTGACGTTAGCCATAGTCACCATCATTTACAGTCCTACTTGTTTCAAATGGTTTAACGTAACCAGTGATTGCCGCCATCATCGTTGCAACTTCATTTGAATACTCTTAAGTCACTGGAGAAGGCGATGTTAAGTTTCATTAACGTTAACTCTTGCTTAGTTTTGCGAATGGCAATAAACGCCACCTAGCCTGCTAGGTCGACAACCTCGGTATGCCCATTTATGAATCAGCCCGACAAATAACATTTGTGTAGTGTTTTAGTGAACACATTATTGGACCATAGCTTAACATGAGGAGGGATTCAAAGTTACAAATGGCCAATTTGCTTAGTATGTTCAGAACAGCGGTATCTGCAAATGCGTTAAGCCGGTTAAGGTATCGTTGTTACCTGCGATTGCACTGCTGGAGAAGTATTTTGCATTCATATGATTTGATCAGGTCTTGCCAGTGATGTGTAAATCCTCCCGTAGACGTACATCATTTCAAAATAATACGTCTAAATTGAAAACTGTGACAACTCATTGATAGGCTCTCTCAATATGTCTGTAATCGTATGCCTCTACCCAGGGCTTGAAAACGAAATTATTTTTCAAACGCTCCGTTCCGAACGGTTCAGGTAGGCCTATGTTTAACGTTTTCGTTCTTGCATGCGTTCCGCCACCAACATATCGGTCCTGAATCAGTTCGGAACGCAAAATATCGTTCGTTCTTAAAGTTCCGGCAGTGTTTGGCGGGCCTATAAAGTCTATTTTTGTGGACTTTACCTTAGAATAGACGTAGGCTACTCATTATTTCCCCTTGATTTAGCCTATACCGTAGCTATGCCCAAAAATAATAAATCACCCTGGCGGCATCCAAAAACATTTAGATGGGCTATCCATCCCATAGCCTACAGACTTACTGTAGGCCTAACCTATGCCTATAAATAATTTCTTATCAAAAATATTTCTGGATACGTGCTAAACTCCTTATCCATATGGAGATCTTCAAAGGCTTGCGCTATAATTCCAACCCTGTTTATAAACGAACCTGTCTGTTGCTGACAAGGCCTATCTCAAATTCCCGTTTAACTCTTCTACATAGAATAGGCTATAATTGCGCAAACATTTCAAATCCCGACTTTAAAACGACAAGGCGTGGACAGGCAAAATAGGCTATTACGCATAGGCTACAAACAATTTCCAAATCAGTTTCAGTAGCCTACGCTACGAGCTGGCCTAAGATCCGAAGTGGCAGACGGATAGGTTACATTACAACAGCAAGACAAAATATACACATTTGGACCAAAGGTCTATTTATTTGTTTTTTTCAAACTGCAGAAATCAAATTATTAGGCTGTTATTTAGAGAACGAAAAAAAAAAAAAACGTTATTAACCGGTTTTGTGGATTTCAGAATAACGTTTCTGTTCCGGAACAGTTGAAGACCATTTTGTTTTCGTTTCCGTTTCCGCTCCTCGTAAAATTCCGTTCGTTTTCGGTTTTCGTTTTCGTTCCTTGAATCGGTTCGGAGCCCTGCCTCTACCACAGGCTTGCTAGTCTTTCACCAGAGGGTGCTCCATTATAAATCAGAAATGTAATATTTCAGCCTTCATGTCAGCTGTAAAAATATAAGAACATGGACCTACTACATCAGGATACTCTGTAAACATTTCACACATAATCAGGAAGCTACTTTGCTGTTCAGTGTGTGATGTGTTTAAAGTGGTACTACGTTTAAAGAAACATTTTTATTCTTTGTTTCAAGTGCATAAGAAAATACCACATTATGATGATGGTTATGGTTACCCTTAACAAATACAAAACAATATAATACTTAAAACAGGGATTAATCAATAGCCTAATGAAATAAACAATGAAAATGAGGGGGGAAAGCAATAATACATAATAATGCCCATTCAATCAATAATATAATAACAATAACATGGTAAGACTACATTAAGGAGAATATCAATAATAAACAATGTCAAATTAATCAACAGCCTATAATGAAAATAAAACAGTACTACTGCATACAAACCATAATGTATAAGAAGTGCTTAAAAGACCAAAAACTATCACAAGAACGAAGAGCACTGGGCAGGCAACTCATTCCACCAACATGGAACCACTGAAAAGAGTCTTGAATTTGACCTAGCGTTTAAGACTGGTCGACACAACAGACGCTCATCAGAAGATCGCAGTGGGCGGTTGGGGATGTATATCTTGATCATTGAATTAAAATAACAAGGAGCAGATCCAGTCAGTGTCCTATAGGCCAAAGTGAGAGATTTAAATTTAATTCTGGCTACTGTAGGGAGCCAATGGAGAGTAACTAGGAGAGGAGTTACGATGTGTCCTCTTTGGCTGATTGAAGACCAATCATGTTACAGCATTCTGAATGATATATCACACAAAAGAAATGAAAAAAACATTCAATATTGATTTAGTATCAACCAATAATTATTCTGATATTAATATTCTTGTAACGTCTACATCTTTGTGTAGGCTACAGCTAAATACTAAGCAATGACCTCTGACTTAAATACCAAGGCAATGAAATGACCGTGGTATGGTATATAGTCTACGTGATACACAGGACTACACAGTAAACCTATTTAAAAAGCATCATCATCTCAGTATACCCATTTAAAATAGGCAAGGATACGTATTTAATAACATTTGGGGTTGCTCACAGTATACCCACCACTACAACTAACTAACTAGACTACACCACTGGTTAAATGGCGCATTGCAATTTACAATTTGTGTGAGTTTAGGGGCATACAGAAAGTTAAAGTTTGGGTGACATCAATAAAGAAAATAGAAACAAAGGGTTGTGTACAGCCTCAAGTATGAATTATGTCACATTAACAGAAGGTTCAGAGCAGCGGCAGACCTTTCTTGGTGCCACGCAAGTTATTGAAAGTCATGTGTTTTCAGAACGTATGGTGCTGTGCCATGTCCCATGTATAAGGGGCTTCAGGTTGATCCAGTGACGGTGGGTGATGATGTCAGGGGACTTGGAGAAAGGGGGAGGACATGCCACCTCAGACCACTCCAGCCAAACCACTTCACGTAGGCATTCCCTTGCTTGCAGACTAATGTAGACCATGGAGACCACCTTGCCGCCACCTCCAGTACATTCAGCCACCTCCAGTACATTCAGCCATCACCCATATCTTACCTGCAAAAAGGAAAGTTACAAAAAGTAAAGTTACAAAAAGAAAGTTACAATGACAAAAGTTAGTCAGACAATTTTACAACATTACAAAGCATCTAATCAGGCACTCAACACTACTAGTAATACCAATTAATTAAATATATGTGTGCAATAAACTTCACAGCCTACCTAATGTTAACTACACATTTAAATATGCGGTGTGAATGTTATTAACTTGCGTCAGCTTGAAAAATAACGTTATCAGTATGACTGATCATGGACGTTAGATGACAAACTAAGTCTTTCTCAAATGTTCACCGATATCCCTGGGAAGTGACTGGTTCTTGGCGTAGTGTTTAATGCAGGCGTTTCATTTATCGATCATTCACTTATGCGGTCTACAACTACCGACCTACCCTTCTATTTTTTACAGTCTATGCTACCGACCTACCATCACAGAAGTAGCTCTAACAGAGGTGTCTGTCGTTAACGTTAGAAAAAATGCAACCCTGGCAAACTGGCTAGTAGTTACATTAACATGACGGGTTGATGAGGTCCATGCTTCACATTACGTTAACGTTAACTTGCGTTGCTTTATCACATCATACCGTTGCTTTATCACATCATACAGTGCCGGCCCGAGCCTTTTGGGGGCCCTAAGCAGAATTTGATTTGGGGGCCCCCTCCCACAACACAGAGTCACCTGTGCTTGGCGATAATTGACAACTTCACACTATAATGTTGTATTATAAATGAATAGAGTGAGGTTATGTATTAATACAGTGACGGATTATGAACTACTGTCCCCCTGGACACAGATGCATAAGGACCCTCTCCCCTTACCCTATCTGTGCAAATGTGGGTACAAACGGGGGTGTGTGTGGGGGAGGGGGCTGGTTCTGGGGGTACTCCCCCAGAAAATTCTGAATTTGGTAGATGTGATTTCCTGTATTCTGGTGCATTTTTGGGATGGTCAGCTGGAGAGGGGCAGTACCTAAATTTGTTCAGATTCATAGCCTTTTGCTTTTTGACTTATAGAGGTAGTGACTTCACACAACTACTTGGGGTTCAGGGTCCCTTGACCTCTTGGGCTCGGTAGGCTCATTCAGTAATCCATCCTTGCTCACATGGCAAAAATGTTTTGGGGCTCCGCTCTAGACTTCTTGCCCCATGTGTTTGGTAAACCAATGTATTAATATAGTTGTTATTTACACCAACCCTGTCACCTTTTAATCTTAGAGGGTACTAAAATCACAAATTTATTTGAAACTTTCATATTCAAAGTGAAGCACTAAGGGTGGTTTACTGAAGTTGAATTGACAAATAACAAAATACAACATCGTTTGTATTTGTTGTAAACAAGTACATCAGTTTAATGACTTGTTTTTCAACAGATTTGCAGAACAAATCTACAAATGTGCATTAAATGAGCAATCTTCAACTACAAAATAAAACCAAAATAGACAAACATTAATAATCAAAAATTAAATGTCCCAAAAAATAGATACTTATTCCTACTTCGTTCCTGGCTTTCAGGCATCTGCAACTCGCAGTGGACTGCAGTGGACGAACCTGCAATGATTAAATAAATACATAAATGAATAAAAAAAAACTATGTTAAATGCGTCATGTCATATTAACAGGCTATGTAACCATTTGCCATCAAGAAAACCTCACCTTCTGTGTCATCAGCCATGGAGGCAGACACTTGATGAGGTAGAGTTAGGTAGAGGTAGAGATGTGCTCCAAAGTAACTTCAACAGTGTCTCTGAAAAAAATTAAAATATTGCATAAGTGCATAGTTGATCGAGCAGAATGAGTTTATTTTGCTATTATTACTTACACTCATCAACAAGCAATTCCACATCTAACAATTCATATTCTATTGGCAAATGAGGCTTAATTGCAGTATGGTGAACGCTTAACATGGTGATCTACTGCAGCCTAAATATTAGGGTAGCACCGCTACATCACTCGTCACTATCTTAATCAAATTTAAGTCTATTTTCATCACAGAAGTCTTCCCACCCAACATTGTATATTTTCTTATAAACACTACCATCTCACCAAAGATCTTAGAGCAGAGCGCACGTACTGTTCCATCTTTGCCTATGAAGCTGGAATGTTACCGATGCCCAGAGTCGCGCTTGTCAGTGGATTGGGGTTGGGACTGGGGGCCTGGGCTTAGCCTGCTGTTGCTATCAGACTTACCACTATGTCACATATTATAGAACAGTAATAAACTATCAACACTTTCAGGTGCGAAATCAGAAACAATACCTCTGTGGTAAATTTGCCTTCATATATATCAGCTACATTTTCATGTAGCTAGTGCTAATGTCCACTTCAGTCAGCTAGCTAGCTAACTTTAATTTACAACATAAGCCCACCTAGGGTACATGCTTGATTGAACATCCAAAAACAATCCCAATATCCTTGACATCTGAAATACACCTAGATAAATATATATTAATGGGAGACATTTCTCTGTTGATGGCGGGGATTTAGCTCTGGTGATGGCTTATATTAGATCATGACAGTTAGCTAGCTACCTCAAGCACAAAACATAGCCTACTGTAAATAATCATGCAAACATACCTGTATCTTGCTCGTTTTTCTCCTCCTCTGTCATTTTCTTCTTTCTGTTTTCGGCATCAGAGGGATACGTCCTTTTTTGTGACTTGTCTTAACATTACCGTCTCTTCCGATTTTTGAACTTGATGCAGTGTCTGCACGAATTGTCTATGCACCCGAGGTGTCTACTTTATGCGCATGACTCAAAGGCTGGCAGACACAGTAGCAGTAGGCAGGTATATTGATCACGAAATCAGAATTTTCTTGTTTTGAATTATTAATTGTTTCATTTATTCATTCATTGATGTCACTTGTTTATACGATGTTTACGTTATTTATTATAAAAAAAAAAAAAGAAGAAACTCGATTGGGGGCCCCATGGTGGCCGCTTAGTTCGCTTATGCCTCGGGCCGGCCCTGACATCATATACTGTACTGTGTCTAGTGTTATTAATCCCCATGTACAGTCAATGGTTACTCCATGTTGAGATGGCATACATTAAGATTGAGATATTTGAAAACAGCAACAACTAATAAAACCAAGTATATCATGCATTGACTGTTACGGGAGCTGTGGGCTAATCTTCACTTCAACGACTAACTTAGCCTCCCGTTAACGGTAACGTTAATGTAGCGGCTAACGTTAGCATCTAATTCGCTGTCCGTATTTCTGTTGTTAGCTCATTAGTATTCACCATACTAAATTGTCAGTCTATAATCAACATAATAAGCTCTCTTAGACGTATTTAAGAACACCAATAGACAAAAAAAACTTTTCAGTTGATACGCAACACTTACCAGACAAGAACAAACCGATTGTTGTTTGTACTGTTTAGCTAACTCACAGCCGCAAAATTCATCCAGCCAGCTAGCCTTCGGCGCCGAGTCGACCTGCGTTGTGGAAAGGAGAAGGGGGCGGGTTTCACTTGACAAGGGGCGTGTTTAACTCGCTGAGTGGCAACTGAGTGGGCGTGCCTGACCGCGACTCCTCTTCACTGCATGCTTCAACTTTTGCTGCGCAGCCGCACTTCAAATTGGCTCCAAATTTTCCAAGATGGCGTCGCCTCGGCGGCTTCAATTCCATAGAACACTGGAGAATGCAGCCACACTGTCCAGTTCTATATATACAGTCTATGGGTAAGGCTAATAGATGACAAGAGCCTATCGTTAATTAGACACGAAGCCCCTGACGATGGCAGGAAAGCCCTGCATATACTTAAAGAACATTATTCGGGAAAAAGCAAGCCGCGGATTATAAATATGTACACTTCATTGACAAGGTTACGTATGGCAGACAACAAGACTGTTACAGACTATTTAATAAGGGTAGAGAACATCATTACAGCATTAAGAGATGCTGGAGAGACCATGAGTGATGGGCTAATCGTAGCCATGGTACTAGGCAGTCTACCAGAATCGTTCAAGCCACTAGCCGTTCATGTAACGCAAAATGAAGATAACGTTACGTTTGCAGACTTCAAAAGAAGACTACGGGTCTATGAAGAATCAGAGAATGATGCATCAGTTAACTTAACACCTTCCCTGTGTTTTAATTGTCTTACCCTGTTATGTCTGTAATTAAGTGTTGTCTGTTGATGTCGTCTTAAATCATTGATCTGTATGTGTATTTACTTATCTATTTTATTGTATCCTATTTTATTATTCTTAGCAAATGCACTATGTACAGCACTTTGGTCAGTGCAAGCTGTGGTTATGTGCTAAAAATAAACTTTAGGCTACTTACTTTACTTTATATGAGCATTTTTTATTTCCACAATTAAGGCTCACTGCAGTTCCATATCCAACCACAGATTTATACGAGGATAATGGTGCTCTGTGGAATTTCTGTGTGATCAGAGATGTCCTCTGATTCACAAGACCCAAATATACCACTTGAGGGGATAGGGATGGGGAGGCTTGCTTTGTCCTGAGAGAGCGGGAGAGAGAAAGAGAGCGAGAGAGTCCCTTTATTTTCTTTACATACAGGTGGCAACACCATGCGGTGGTCAGAACATGTATTGCTAGCTGCAGTCCTACATCTAGGTTTAATTTATCAGTCAATTGTTTGAGGCATGCGGCTACTTAACAAATTACATGAATTTAGGCTACTTAGGCTTAGGATTTTGTTTTTTATATTGAAGTCACTTTGGATAAAAACAAACATCTCCTAAATATAGCCTACTATAAATGATCTATATATCCTTATTTGTTTGTATTTGCCTTGTTTGTTGGTTTGTTTGAATGTATTGTGGCACATTGTGGCAAGGCTGAAACAAAAGTGGGAGAGCTTAGGCATAGGCTAGTCCTATCCTATGTCAGATATGGTCTAGGCCTATCCTGCTATCTACACCCAAAATGGTGACCATTTTCTAATACTTCAGCCAGTGTCAGTTACGCAGCTTAGCCTAACCTTTTTACTCCTCCCCGGTTGCTGTTTTGAGAGGCGTTGCCAACTTGTCAGCTGATCCTGCGCAGTTGACATTCGACCTAAACCCATTCACGGTTCAAACGACACCCTAGGAGAGCTGTTAGTAGATAGTAGCCTGGGTCTATATTCTAGTGATTGATGTATTAGCATAGGCCTATGTAAGAATAGCCTACATCTGCTTTATTTCATAACGCGCTTGATATCGCACATGGTATAGGCTACTCCCCCTGTCTTCTACCAATATAATATCTCACTGAAGTAGCATTATCCTTTGCTAATGCGGTCGATAATTTTGCCTCCAGCCAGCTGTTTCCCGCCTTGACAGATATTCCATCAGCTGCAAAAACACATTCACGTAACCTTATGCAGAGGGGAGGGGGAGAGTAGGGGAGGGATAACAAGTGAGCGCCACACACAACGAGCGAGGGAACCCCATCAGCTGGAAGTCGAGTAATATTACAACTCCAACCACTAAGCCAAATTCAATTGTGAGGTCAAGATAATTTGCAGTTTTAAAACGTAGTAAGAGCCTTTTCAGTTTCAAAAGGGTGCTTGGACCTGCTCCAATATCTGGACGCATCAGGATTCACACAGTTGATTAGGACGAGGTATCGGTGATTCAAAACTGGAGAGGAAAGCATGGAGTATTTCATGGTACCAGCTCAGAAGGTGCCCTCCTTGCAACATTTTAGAAAGACTGAGAAAGAGGTGATCGGAGGATTGTGCAGGTGTGTATAATGGTTCATTCCTGCCCTGCACTTTCACCCCACTTAGCATTATTTTCTGATTTGTAACGGTAACATTTTCGCCATAGCACCTGTGAAATGTAGCAATGGCAACATTCTTGGCTTGGAACAGATGTTATTATGTACACGAGGTGAACCCATTGAGCAGGCCATTGTCGACAAAAATCTGTGGAACCATAACAATAACTGCGCAATCGCCTGTGAAATGGCAACATAATAACCGTCAATTCTCACGTTTGTAATTTATTTAGGCGAAATCAATAACGTTAGTCGTTTTGTGTGCAACAAACACTAACCACGTGGTGTCATAGCCTGCAAGCTCCTTTCCGTAGCGTGGCTGTTATCTTTAAACGGCTTTTAGTAGAAAATGTGCCCCTCGTATCAGTTGATTCTAAGCAACTACGATTAGTGAATAGGGTATGGGTATTTTCCCATTTCGTTTCCCAATCTCATGGTCGTCTTCCAAACTGCGAGAGCGGGTAGAAGTTGGAGGCAGTGCGGCCATGCTTGCGGCTCGTGCTACCCATTTCGTGTAGAATATTATTTAGAACGAAAATGTGCCTGTGTGTCTTTTGGACTCATTCATGTCCAATTTTGTGAATTTTGTTGTTGTTGTTGTTGTAGGTTATCATAGGTGCATTCGTAGTCGAATGAGCGAACGATTGTCCTCTCTATTCCAGACACGCTGCCTCATGGAAAGACGTGGAGGAAGCTGAATAGAGTTGTTGTAATGGCGGAGGGTTGGAATTGCCGTTTTGGAAAGCGGTGAATCAGTACAGATTTACTCATTAGATGTGTTCCTATTTTGACGTGACGTCAAATATGTACAAAATTACAGCTGAATTTGAGTCAATGTGGGGGAAATTTAACAATTCATGTAATGAGGGGGTGTGTAGCCTATGTAGTTCGGGCCCGTCACTGCGTCTGTACTCTTGTAGGGGGCGGAGGAAACAACTTGGGCACAGAGCATGCCGGGATATGAAGTTTGCCTCAGCAATGGCCGAAATAGAATGAGGGTGAAAAGACATTTAGAATGATGCCAATTACTATATGTTTACACAGGCAATGTAACCAAAGTTAGACAATAGGCTATAGGATTTGGGTTGGCAGCTACAAATGGGAAAACTGTGGACTGCTGCAACTTGAAACTGAATAAAACTATAACACTACATTTTTCATTGAATTGTTTAAGTAATGTAACTGCACTGGATAATTTTAAAGGGAAACATGGAATTAATTTACTGGACATGGTAGCCTACCACTTGACATTGAATGTTCAGATACAGCTGCTATGGTTTATTTAACAGGCATAAATGCAGCAGGTGTTTGAGGGAGGGATGATCTTGCGTCTAATTTGATTGTTTTTAATTATTCTAGAATGTCTTGTTACAGCCTATCTTGATAATGTGTATCTAGTTATAGGTTTTGTTGCCATAATGACTGCCTTTAAACAGCAATTCCTGGTATCGTTTGTTTGCATCAGCACACAAATCACATGTTTACTAACATTCCCTGGCTGCATTGGGTCTACTTCTGTCACACAGGCTATTTTTTGACATTTGTATGCTACTCTATTTATGTTATGGTTCTTAGCCGACACTTTTACCTAAAGCTCCATTGGGATGTCATTATGGTGCGCTTTTCAGCCGATACAGGGGTTCTTCTCCACAAATGCCTTCTTCACAAATTCCTTAACATTGTTTTCTGGTTATTACGCTGTCAATATACTTATACTTACTTATATTCAATATCTTGTACAACAGACGAATGAAACACTTTTTTATTTAAATGTCACTTACAAAGACCTTGTACAATACTGAAAGCTAAAATTTTGTCACTAGCAACTTATATCTGTCCTCTGTCAAACACAGTTGCATTTTCAGCTTTGAACAAAACCGTTCAGGAGTTCTGGTTCTGGCTCCACAATGGAACAAGTCCAGACCGAACTTCCTGACCTCAACAGTTGTGGGCGGGGCTAAGTTCGTCTGGCATCCAGACTAATAGGGCCTTCATGCCACATCGGATATTTGGAAATTCTGACCTCGGATAGAGGAAAATACCTTTCTGGTGTGTTTCATTTGGTCCTTGGTTTAAATATATTGTACGGTGTTTAGGACAAAAGTGTCTGCTAATACATTTTAATATAAACATAAAACACAAACAAATCTTCCTGCGCAATCGCTGACTGAACCTTTAAATGAGCTTGGCTCAGAAAAGAAGGAGGCATTTCTGGATCATGCCAGATTTGTCGGTTTCAACATTTGATACGTTGTCTCTCTTTTTTGCAACTAAATATTAGTGATGAAATTTCCAGTTTATCAAATTATGTTTACAGTTTACATTTTCCACAGCATCCCAACTTATTTGCAAATGGGGTTGTATAATGTAAGACACTGGATATTTCAATTATAAAAGGAAGCAATGGAGTATGCCATTTTTCTAAAATAAAAAATCCTACAAATGGTGTTATTACGCCTCTTATAATGTACATTGAACACTACGATTCATCATTTCGTAACAACACACTCAAGAACACACAATTGGCTTTATCTCTGGTTTATTATGTCTAGAACCAGGTTAGCGTTCTAAGGGTGGCGTTTAACGACAGGTCACCTTGATTGGTTGCACGGTAATTTGCACGGCTACTCGCCACAACTGCTTGTCACCGTGTATGTATTCTGAAGTTTTGAATACACCCCTCAATAGCATAATTAAGTCCCTTTTGATAGCTTCTGGAGGAAAGTAAATCCGTTATTAACCAAAACGTTCTCAAAGCCTACTTTCATATACTGTCAGCTGCTATTGTCCACAATGTATTTCTAATCAAGTCTGGTTTGTTTGTCCGTGTTTTCACACGTAACAATTGGGGGCGGAGCTTAGCGACAGGTCAATTGGCTTTACCTCCGGTTTATTATGTCTAAACCAGGTTAGACCAAGTGCATAAGTTGCCATATTTAGGCTCAGTGAACCAGTACTGCCTCTTGCAGTTCAGTCTGCATTATGTATTGTATGATTCTCAATACCAAATAAACATGTCTTCAGGATATTATAGCTTTTGGGCCTCGATCATTGTTACTGTTTTTTCCCCCTAGAGGAAATGGTATTTGAGATTGTCTGTTTCTTTATTAATGCCTGAAATATATTGATATTGATTGTATCTTGATGTCCTGTGTAATGGTGTGACTCAATGTTTGGCTTTAGTTTAGCAAACATCCCCCTGACCCCGGAGACAGCGCGGGATCAGGAGCGGCGTATCCGACGTGAAATTGCCAACAGTAATGAGCGCAGGCGTATGCAGAGCATCAATTCTGGCTTCCAATCACTCAAAACACTCATCCCTCACAGTGATGGAGAGAAACTTAGTAAGGTAAGCGGAAGAGAGTACATTTGAAAAACATTAACTAGAAAAACATATCTAGTTTAAGAGTTAAAGAGCTAGTGCCAAGCCCAAAATCTAGAGTTTACCTGCATTACTCTTAAACAGGTATTGCTAGTTCATAGTGGTATTTTTATGTTGATGTATTGATATTCCATTGATATGGTGATCATTTTTCAGAAAAGTTTACAGTTGTATTTAAACTAAGCATTGAGTTAGTATGATATGAAAGTCTGAATAAAAATCTCAAAAAATTGCCAAGGTTCCATGGGCGGACTCATGTTGGTATGGCAAATCAAAATGGTAGAGAGGAACAGAACATTTTGTTTGGATTGGGGAACCTGTAGTCATCAAGAATGTAAAACAACACTGCAGTGAATGAAAACCCAGTTTCTATGCAGTGGTTTAGATTCCCCCTTTCTTGATTTGCATCCCTCTTTCAGGCAGCCATTCTACAGCAAACAACTGAGTATATATTTTCTTTGGAGCAAGAGAAGACACGACTCCTTCAGCAGAATAACCAGCTTAAGCGGTTTATACAGGTGTGTGTATGTTTCTGTATTCGAGATGGAGCAGCATGCATGGGAATCGATATGAAGCATTTGCATATTTTTAAGTGCCTTTGACACATCTAAAAGTGTTAACGGATGCTTTATGTTAAGCAATATAGCATATAACAGCTATTCCCTAACAGATTAACATCCAGCTTGACTCCTCTTCACTGACCCCAACTAGATCGGCACGTAACCTGGGCGTCATAATTGATGAGCGACTTAACTTCTCTGAGCATGTAGCCTCAATTGCAAAATCATGTCGGTTTATCCTTTACAACATAATGAAGATCAAATCTTATCTGACACAACATTCCACACAACTTCTTGTACAGGCTATGGTTATCTCCAAGTTAGACTATTGTAATTTAATCACTATTAGCTGGCATACCTGCTTGTGTAGTAAGATTTTTACAACTGATTCAGAATACTGCAGCACGCCTGGTCTTCGATCAGCCAAAGAGGACACATGTAACTCCTCCTAGTTACACTCCACTGGTTCCCTTTAGTGGAGTTTAAATTTAAACCTCTCACTTTGGCCTATATGACACTGACTGGATCTGCTCGCTGCTATCTCAATTCAATGATCAAGATATATCCCCAACCTCCCACTGTGGTCGTCTGATGAGCGTCTGTTGTGTCGACCAGCCATAAATGCTAGGTCAAATTCAATAATTACAATAATAATACGTTTATTTTATATAGCGCCTTTCTCAAACCCAAGGTCACTTTACACAGTAGGAAGGCAAGGAAACGCAATAACAAACAAACAAAACAATACAACAAAGACAAGTTATCTGTATGGAGCTATGTGTTGGGTGTGGAGGAGAAGTGATCATTAAACAGAAAGGTCTTGAGATGTTCCTTTCTTCAAAGCACATCTCTACTATACCGCTGCGTCAACGTTACTTCCGTGATTTGGGAAAAGCCCGTAAAAGTCCTGGCAGGAAGCGATTACATCAACGTTTTTTGGTATATCCCAGTTTTTAATATTTTTTTTTTCCAAAGTATTTACAACTTAGTGTTAACTAATAATTGTTGCAAACTGGTACTACGAACAAAATATTAGTGCATTCCTGGATCTATATCCTTATGCATGCTTCCTGCCAGGACTTTTACGGGCTTTTCCCAAATCACGGAAGTAACGTCGAAGCAGCAGTATAGTAGCAGATAGTAGCATCCATCAGGCAAGTGTTATTTAAATAAACTCCTGGTGTACAAACTTTTCAATGCCTCGTTTTATGAGTAAAGAACATAGTTGTACTACTGTAGAAGTTTCGTACCATTCAGGGCATTATTAGTGGGGTAATTTAGGAGATAAAAGTAGGTTCCATTACGCCTGCAGAAAGTCATTAGTTTCTGACGGTGCTACTCGACCAGGGTTCGACCAAAGGAAAACACGTTCTGGGAGGGTGTTTGGCTCGGTCATGGTGCAAAGGACCATAGGGTGAAATTACTCCGAACCATCGCTTTAATAAAAAGGAGATATCAATTATCCTCAACAATGACAAGCCAGCTGAAACATGCCACTCGTTTTCTCTCCCTCTCGTGTGCGCTCAGGCGCGTTCTCAGTTAAATGGAGTATAGGGCCTACATTCAAGTTGGATCTTTATAGAGAGGACCCGAAAAGTATCATCTTTATGTAACATGCTGTTGGTGCATGTTGACATTGTATACTTTCTCTAACGAGAGTGAAAAACAGTTTGCAGTACAGCTACTATTTATTGGCTAAAGTTGGTCCCTCCTCTGTCTCTTGGTGCCCTACGCACAGTGCGTGATGCGTGTGGTGGTGGTGATCACTGATCAGGCAACTTCTTAAAACTGAAAATTTTCGCCTACAAGCTCCTCACGTTCCATCTTCAGCTAACTCCATAGACAATAAAAGAAACGATCTGGCTGCTTCAGGTTTTGCGGCCTCCGTTACATGACATCAGCCCCCCACAAAGGAAATAGGTAAACACAATGCATTAATATTTCGTAACACGTTATGTATTTGTGGTATGCACATTATGTACTTTTTACTTTACTTTACTTTACCGGCCAAACTGGTAAAGTAAAGCAAATTGGTAAAAGTTATTTTATTACCCGCCAAAATTGGCATTGATTTGCGTATCAATGGAGTGTGGACGCACATCTTATCTACTGCAAAACTGATACGGCGTTTGTGGACACGGATCGGATTTGTTCCGGAAATCCGTATTAAAACTGATTCAGACTGGTGAGGACTTATCCTGAGACAGAGGGAGCATGTGTGGGGTTTGATCATTAATTTGTTCATAATGTGCTTTTCTGACATAACATTGAGCCTTTTATCTAACAAGAAATTGTCTATGGCAATTGTTTGATTTTATCACTCTTGATTTTTGTCTACTCAATTAATTTGTTCATATTTTCAAGGAGTTCACTGGCTCCTCCCCAAAAAGGAGACGTGCAGAGGAGAAGGATGAAGGGATTGGCTCTCCAGATGCCCTGGAAGAGGAGAAGATGGAGGACCTCCGCAGAGAGATGATTGAACTTCGACAGCAGTTGGACAAAGAGAGATCAGTCCGTATGATACTAGAAGAACAGGTGTGTGTGTGTGTGTGTGCATGCACATGATTTTCTCTACGTTTAGACGTATCCTCAACAAACCAACAATTTAGTAAGCATGTTAAAAGCTGTATAAGAACCTTTCAGATATATTTGCATATTTTGTTATACTGCCTCACACTTGAATATCAGTTTATGTGTACACCGCATTGGTTTAGTAGGCCCTATAAGGTGTGAATACATTTTAGTAGTAATTTCCATGTATTCAAATGCCTTATTTGATGGCATTTCAGTTATGCTGAACACTTGTGTGTGTGTGTGTGTGTGTGTGTGTGTGTGTGTGTGTGTGTGTGTGTGTAGATCCGCTCACTAGATGCTCACCTCTATCCTGAGAAGCTCAAGGCCATAGCTCAGCAGGTTCAGGAGCAGCAAGAGCAGACTCAGACTCTCCTACGACTGCAGCAACAACAGGAAACGACAGAGAGAGAAAATCACATGGTCAGCAGTCCACAGGTATATACAGTTCAAAAGTTGGAAATGACTGAGAATTTTATTTTGTTTAAAGACCTCCGGTGGAAATCGAGTTTTTAACCTTGCTAACATGTCCGTATGATGTCTTCTACGTATCATTGACATATCATGAGCGAAAGCCCTTTTTATGGGTACGTGCATTGAAACTAAAGAGGAAAACCTGGCTTGACAAATTTACTCATAAGTGAGCTTCATGGTGCCATTGTGAGTGTCGTATTTGTCGATCCAGGTTATCCAAACAAAGCCTGGGTATGTTCAGCGCGCTTTGTTGTATACCCCACTGGTGGGCCATTTCAGGCATTAGTCCATTAGTGCACAGAACCAATCTTGAGTTGTTGGGGGTAGGACAATTGTTCATAAAGATGCAAACAAGCTAGGTAATGTCAGGTGCAGCAACCAGTAGCAGGTTAACAGTGTGTAGAGTAGGGGTGCACCGATCAGATATTTAGATAGGATATCGGCCCCGATATTGACAAAGTAGCTGGATCGGGGATCGGAAAATTTAGCAGATCCATGGGCCGATCCATTTACATCAATTTCTTGGACTGAGCTGTGGTGTGCACACAGTGTGCAACTAGCCATTTACTGCCACTATAACTTTTGGTGTTTGTCATTAGGAGTAATGTTGGGGGTAACGCATTACAAAGTAACGCGTTACTGTAATTTCGTTACTCTATTGGGTAATGAAGTAAGGTAACGCATTACAATTCAAATTTCAGTGATTTGTTACAGTTACTGAATAACTGTAACGTCCATTCCTGCGTTACTCACAATATCTCTAATATATTGACTTATTGTTGGCATGCAGTAATTGCTTATTGAAAATATAGATTATTGTAGTATATGCACAGGGTAGAGCATGCATTCTCTCTATGCACCGCTCCCCCTCAAACAGGTTGGCTTCAGCCCGCACCTCCCCTACGCAAATCAAAACAGTGGCTTGTGCAAGAACTGTTCATGCAGACTACAACTGGCGCGGTGTAGCCTACACAACTTTGTTCAAAATTGATGCATTCAAGTTAACTTTGCAAAGTTAGTGTTATAGCCTACTTCACAACATTGTCAATCGCAAACGCTAATTTATTCTAACGTCTCTCTATGGAACTACCTGTAGCTTAATTTGCTGAGGACTAAGAGAAAGCACCTTTTTGATAAATGAGCCAGTAGTGGAGAAATAACTTTTAAAAACTAATCTGTAGCCTAGGGTAGGCTTCTGCAAAAAACAATGTTGTTGACGATTTAAACTACCTAGCGGATGTTTTTAAAAGGCTACAAGCAATAGAGGCTTATGGCCCACGTTTTGGTTTGTAAATGAATTTGCCCTACAGTACTTCCAACTCTTGACTGCAATATATAATAGCCAACTGACTGCTTGACAGGTTATTTATTTTTCTGTACAATAAACAAATGTGTTCGTTCGACTTTATGCAGCAGAATTGCGCATTTGGCCAGCCTATAATGGACACATTTTGGAGAGAGAATACACACGCAAGAATCTGTTGGCTATTTGTGGCGGGTTACCAGCAAACAATGTTACCTAATGCATTAACTCAAGACCTCAAACGTTTAAACAAAAACAGAAAGGATGCAGCAGGCAGCAAATGTAGAAGAGTCATTGCCAATGTAAGAACAAAACACTAAATGAAGCCCAAAGCTTGATGTTGAAGCACATGCACATAACGGTAAAATAAAAGTAAACAAAGGGTAAATTTAGCAAAGGTGACAAAATTAATATAGGCTATTGTTAGTGAAAGTAGGCCTACTAGGCTACTTTTAGCTGACCAATGCCGAATCTGAAATTGCGAATAACAATGTTGCCTAACTCTTTGAATGTTGCACTCTGGTTAAGTTAGAGACCAACTCAAGTAAAGTAACGATAACGAGTAACACGTTACTTTCCAAAATGACTAACGAGTAAAGTAATTTCATTACAATTTAAAGAAGTAACGAGTAACTTGTAACGCATTACTTTTTTTGAGTAATGACCCCAACGCTGGTTAGGCTACATCATTATCATTACAGTTTGCCAGGCGTTATATTCCTGGTTTACTATTCATGATATTAACCACCATGTGCCATAGATTAATTACAATCTTCATGGGTTTTTGTTGCATTTTTAGGCAACACATGAAATGTGTGATGTTCAACAGAAAATACTCAAACCAAATACATTGTCGTTTTCATCTCTTATTTGTATAAACTTTGCCTGGTATAAAGCAATGCTAACTTTCACACTGGCTTTTAAAATCTTGTCATTTATTAGTTAAAACTTACAACTCTGTATACCGTTTATTTACAACCATTCAAACTCGGTGTGAACTTCCTAGGTTCTCATGGGGAAACCGGACTGCACCACTATTGGTTAATAGAGGGGATTAGAGGGTGATTAGTGGTGTGAACCATTTTGGCAGGGGTATTTTAGTGTATATCACTAGCATGGGATTTTTATCTGCACACAGCTGCACAATTGTTTTTTTTTACAACAACAATAACAACTCATTACATTTATTCTTAAGTGTTATTTTGTCTCCGGAAATAAATGTTTAGTTAGGGAAAGTAATGTGTAAGTCAAGCCTGATGCCTTTAGTCTCTTCAATCTTGTTAATCTTAAGATTGAACATTGGTCTGGGGAGTCCGCTATGTATTTTCTACTGCACAAGAGGCGTGATCAATGGGCATAGTTCAAATGACTGACTATCCAATTGCGTACATTCACCAATCTGACCAACGAACCGGGTGACGTTTGCAGAGCGACGCGTAAACTCCAGGCTCTCCAGCTATAGTAATCGTTTTAAACCTGCCAATAGAGTGCCAGGTGGATAAGCCAGCTTGTGATTGGTCCCGGCAAAATTGTAACGGAAGCAGCAGAAAAAGATGCACAGGTTTCCAGCCTGAGCTGCAGGGAGAAAAAGAAATCGCCGGCAGATCAGGCTGGGTTCACCCACGGGGACCCAGGTTCGAATCCGACCTGCGGTTCATCCCACCCCATCTCTCTCTCCCACTTACTTCCTGTCACTCTTCACTGTCCTGTCCAAGTAAAGGCAAAAAGCCCACAAAATATCCTTTAGGTGCATCCCTAGTGTAGAGGAGGCAGGGCCGGATAAAATCACAATTCCAGTTCCATTTCAGGGGGAAAAAACTGTCAACCTATATGACCATAATAATTTGGATTTCAGTGAAGCTCTTATTTGAATATTTCCTGACATTATATTGAAAAAAGTATGAGCTCACTTTGTGTTAGAGACGACAACTGCTAAAATTGCTCGTAATTTTCAGGTTTTGGCTCCATCCACCCCTCCTACACCTACCAGTCACCCGACAGTTATAGTCCCTGCCCCTGTTCTGTCCTCTTCCTCTCACCATGCTACCGTGGTAACAATGGGACCGGCTTCTGTTATAAACACAGCATCTACATCACGGCAGAATCTGGACACCATTGTGCAAGTAAGTCTTCAAGGTTTACTATGGGTCATACTGACTCTTTTCACTATTAGCTGTGTGAGCCTTGCAGTTGCTGGTAAGGTACTTCAGCATAAGTCTGTATTTGCTCTTGAGATTTCTGGGATGTGTTTTTAATTAGCTTATGCCAGGGTATCCCAAAATGTGGTACACGTATGCGAGCTGCCACTAGGGGGCACACGAGATAAAAAGGGCAATGTCGGAAAGGTGTTAAAAATGATTAATCAACTAGAAAATTTAATTTCGAGGAAATTACCAGTGCATGAAAATATAAACATACTGTATATTAACATAAGATGCCAAACAAACTTTTATTTGGAAACAGTTGGCAGGAGTCATAGTTGAACTGACAGTTGAAATGGCTGAACAGTTAAAGGAACCATATGTAAGATTGTGGCCAAAACTGGTACTGCAATCACTTTCAAAATACTGAAGAGCGGTGTATCCCCTCCCCCTCCCCCCTGACTCGAGGTTGCCAACCCGGATGGCAGAACACTACTGACTTTGTGATTAGTAGATAGGTGGAGGGTGGCGCATCAGGCCAAAACACAACATGACATGACAAAACACAACATCAACATCAGTTGAGGGCTGCAACTTCACTTTTTAAATGACAATATCCTGGCCGGACTACTGTTGTCAGTGATATAAGTATTTGAAGTGAACATTATTTCTTAATGTCTAGTGACATATCAGGGCCATTTTATGATTAATTGAAATATTTTTCTTACATACGGTTCCTTTAAATAGTTGAGTAGTTTAAATAGTTAAATTATTTAATAGTGAATTATTGTAGTGAGGACATTTATTTTGAAACAGTTGTGGGCAGAGGAAATAGTAGTCTTAAGAGAGCCAGATTGTATGCTTAATGCCTGAGACAGAGTATATAGTTTAAAAGTTGAATGTAGATAGTGTAATGGATGTTGATAGACAGAAAGTTGAATGGATGTTGATAGGCAGATTGTTTAATGGATGTTGATGGATAGTTTAATGGGTGGATGAGTGAATGGTTTGAAGAGGATGAATGGATAGAAAGTTGGATGGAATGTGCCTTATATCCTTGTAGAATGGAGAGACACAGAGAGAGTTGGCCTAGTTAAGCAGAAAGCAGTTGATACAGGTGCAATCAGTTTAACTGGCCCTTTGATGGGTCCTAATAGTGAGCAGCTGGAAGTTGATACAGGTGCAAATCAAGTTAATTAGTCCATTGTGATGTCATAGTGCTAATGCAAAGTCTATGGGGGAAAATAAGCTTGTTTTTTATTAATATCTCAAAAAGTATAACGTTTACAAAAGTGAAAAATACATTCCCCACGTGTCCTTTTCAAGACCTACGTTACAAAGTTTGAACAGTACAGAACAGTAAAGTTTCTACGTTAAACGGTTAAAGCTGAATTAGACGCAGAAATTTGGTGGGAAGAATAATAATAATAAGAAGAAGAAGACGACTTCGGATAACAGAACAGTGCATTTTCATGCACTGTAATTAATTCATAAATAATAAATCATTTCGAATCGGGTAATAATGATATGGAAATGTGAAAGGAAATAATTTGTAAACTCTATAGTAGGCTACAATGCACATGATTTCCTGCAGTCAGCCAGAATATCTGGCGCGTTAGTTTTGTGGAAGTAGGCTGGGTAGAAGGCTAGGCAAACATGGAAAACTGGGACACTGTCCAAAAGGCCCAATTAAAGCGATCGAAGAGGAGAAGCGAGAGAAACGGCAGGAGACGGGTAACGATGGAATGGGGGGCAGAATAATGAAGGTGGAGGTGGAGTGCAGGGGGATAAAAGAATGGATGAGACAGGAAAGACTGCGAAGAAAACAATGAAAAAAAGTATGATGAGGCATATAGGCCTGGGCTTTACGTGGATTGGGAGACAGACTGCCCAAAGCCACAGTGTGTGGTTTGCAGTGAGGTGCTATCTAACCAGTCTATTTTTTTTTTTTTAGCGTGAGGGCTCATAGACCAGTTGCACATTTTGATTTTGTTATTTGTTATCATGTAGGGTGGCTAATTAAACATGATTAGGTCTGGAATGCGTCAATATTTATGTGTCGGATGGTGGGGGTACGCGAGCAGAGTCAGGATGTAGAAGGTGGTCCGCGGGAAGAAAAGTTTGGGAACCGCTGGCTTATGCGATTATGCAAAGCAGGGTTTTGCAAAGTTTCAAGATTGTTAGTGCAACACATTCAAAATCACTTGAAAACAAAAATATGCTTCTTTTTTTTTCAATTGCCAAAAAATTGAGCCGGGTTTGTTTCGATCAATAGGACATTAGCGGTGGGCAGGACAATAATTCAAATGTGAGATTACCCAGGCTTGAACTAATTGTGAGCCCGGGAGTCAGGACAGGTGTTCATTTAATCAATTAGCGACAGGTAGTGACAACACTGAAGCCCCGCCAGTAAGTCAGTGCTTTCCTTACTGTGCCTAACCTATCCTAACATCCTCCATAATTGAAAAGGCATATTTGTAGCCTGTATGAACCCAGAGAAACCTGTTAACGAATTTGCTCTGCGTTCACCCCGGCTAGCATATTTGAGCAACAAAATATCAGGCTGAAATTTCCGTATGATAGTCATAAGACATGGGACAAATTGCAAAAATCTGAGACCATGGTGTCAAATTCAATATTTTGTATTGAATTGATATGGAATAACCCTTATTTGATTTGTTGACTGTTTAGTAGTGTTCTAAATAACTGGATTACACTGGTTAAACAAAAATTGGATTTATTCACAAAAAGCAGGGACGTTGGAAGTATTTTCTGAGGGGGGTGCGGATGATGTCAGGAGGTTCCGGGGGTATCATCACCGGAAAAGTTTTGAAATTCTGTTTGAAAACAGCGTTAAAATGGTGTTTTTGCAGAGGGACAAAATGAAATGCCAACAGAGAAAACGGCCCCCATCTTCTGTCTGACTCGCGTGACGTGAACATTGCCTACCTGCTATACGCTATCACTTCACTGCTTGACACTACCCCACATGGAGAAATGTCACTTGTTTACAATGGAGGGAATCTTTTAGAACTTATGTTTTGTGCCAATATGTTAGCTAAGCTATAGCTTTTGATGAACGGAGATGCAGATTATCCCCCTAATCCATTTGTTTGCGCAATAGCCCATGTTCTGCGTTCACTCCAGCAAGACTGAAATACAGTTGAAGCCAGAAGTTTACCTACCCTGTACATACACATGCTAAAGTTGACTAAAAAGAGTAATAAAAAACAATCATCTTTTGGAAATTGATCTTAATGCCTTAATTAACAAAATGAGGAAAAATCCAACCTTTAAGGACACCAATTTTCTTTGTGAATGAATAATGTATCGTAAATAAATAAATGTTCTTCCTCAAAAAAACGGGCCATATACATACCCCTATGTTAAATTCCCATAGAGGCAGGCATATTTTTATTTTCAAGGGCCAGTTATTTCATGGATCCAGGATACTTTGCATTCTGACATACCCTTCACCATACCTAGAGATTGGCAAGGTTTTATTTAGTGTTAATTTTGTCACCTATTTTTAATTTAGCCTTAGTCTTAGTCTTGTGACGATGTCCTTTTTAGTCTTTGTCATATTTAGTCATTCAAATATCATTTGTTAGTCAAGTTTTAGTCGACTAAAAGTCTCGTCATTTTAGTCTAGTTTTAGTCAAAATTTCAGTCCAATGGTAGCCTGGAAACCAGACTCTCTGACTTTGCAGAGTCTGGCCTAGATCCATAGGCGTTCGTTTATTTCCGGGTGGGAGGGCACAGTTTTGAGGTTTAAAATCATTGGAGTTCCTTTGAACCGCTTTGAACCAATCACTAACAACCGGCGTTTCGTCATACAGAGAAGTTTCTCTGCAGCACGGCCATAACAAGTACGGGTGCATCTTATCAGCAATCACACGTTTCATCTGCGCAACTCTCGCCAAAATGCATCATATAGTGTTTTGTGAATGTACCCAAGTCAAACTTTCATATAAATGCATAAGTACGTCCAAAACGCCACTTTTAAGCTTGTATGCGTTGTCGTTTTCGGGTGAAATTACCTTTTGAATGGGATTCCTATAGGGCTACTACTTTTTTGATACAATCGCGTCAAAATCGCTATTTTTCATCATCAGTGTCTCTACACATGAACTCGAGCATTGAGAACATTTTTGGTGTACACAGAGTTTACTAAAAGAGAGTTTTTGAACAACTCACCTTGTTTTTTCTGCTCGCTGCCATCTTGCAAGGAGTGAGTTGTCCAAAATCTTTCTTTTTAATAAACTATGTGTACACGAACAATGTTCTTAATGCTCGAGTTCATATGTAGAGACACTGATGATGCTTCGATCAAAGTTTCAAGTTATGTCGAGCCTTCTTAGTATTTGAAAAATAGCGATTTTGACCCGACCACGTAGCCTACTAAACTACAGTTTGACTCGGGTACGTTCGTAGCCTTTAGTGACAAAATCTATGACTAAAGTTTAACTGACGATATAACATCCTACTCCACTGTGACTTTGTTCATGACACTCCTGTTAATAGGCTAAACTATTATTTACATTTGTTCAAAGATTTCATAAGTATAAGTCATTTTCTCTCCCTACGTTGATGTATTCCAAGCGATCTGCTTCAGGGGCGGGGACGTAGTAATTGAAACACCATGCCTGGGTACGTAATCGCTCTCAGGGACGCCCACTGTTCGCTGGTTGGTCGGCTGCCCAACTGCCGAAGTAAACGAGCGTGAATCAACCTATTCCAGACGGAGTACTGTAGGGAAAAGAAATCGACCGGAAGTACGTAGACAGGCCAAGACCAGGCTGGTCAAATGGTGTTTCACACAACTCAATTTTCCAACAATATTGTGTGTCCACAGGGCTACACATCTGACAAAAAATCAGAATGAGTAATTTTAACAGTCAGTATGTTTACATGCACAGGTAAGTCGAGCTACAGTTATAGATCGGCTAGGATTTGACCATAGACAGTAAAAGATTTGACTGGACCACTGTCATGATCTTCGTAGACCAGTGTTTCTCTAAGTGTGAGCTATCCCAAGTGGTCCGCGACCAGACGTGGTAAAATATAATATAGATGAGTTTGCAATATTGAACCAACTTGTATGTAAATCCAAACAGTTCTGCAACACTGTCTATGTAAGATATGCCAGTTTAAATCATATGAATCCTCTGACACAATAAGTGCAAAGACAATAAGCAAGGTGGTTCAGTGAGTAGGCCTATTGTGTAGGCTAATATACTGTTGAAGTCTTTTTTTTTTTTTTTTTTTTTAGCTAGGTGGTCCGTGCGTTTCTTTTTCATTGGTTAAGTGGTCCTTTGTCTGAAAAACTTGGAGAAACGCTGTCGTAGACCCAAGTATTAATGTTTTACTCCGCCACGCTAGATGGCAATATGCGCCCAAACGCAACACATTCCCCAAACTTTTCATCTTAGCTAACTTGCTAGCGAACTTTCCATATTAGCTTACTTGCTAGCAATCTTTGCATCATCAGTGTAACTAGTTAAATAGTTCACATTATTCCACTGCTTCGTTGAATTTCCCATTGTACTACGTAATTTAGAACAACCATACATAATGTTATTTGAACACCTTACTCCCAAAACCCATTCTATGATCGTTGGTGTTACACCTCACCTGGCGCCAAACCATCTGGCCTGCCATCACAACATCAGGAGAAATTATATCACTCATACAATTCGGTGTGTACACAGGGGCGTGCTAGGCCACTCCCCATATATAGGTGTGTTTGTTTCATTTATGTTTATAATAAGCAACCAGAAATATTATTTAATGCATTTCTCCCATTACTGTACTAAAAATGAACTGAACCAAGGTACGTACCAAACCAGATTTTTGTGAACTAATACACCTCTACTCACAACCCTTTCAGAACTTCCTGTGGCCTAAAAAACGCTGACCCATAAGAGAAATAAGGCATAGATAGGACTAGATTAAGAAGAATTTTGAAATCTTAAGTTGAACTTAAATTGGACTTGGGCTCTTGCAGAACAGAAACTGCAGGGCGCACAGTTCAAAAACATTGTTCATATTTTTATGATATCCTTTTTATGATTTTATGATATCTGTTAATGATCTCATTAAACATTTTATTTGACAAGGCACCAGTTTCACCAGGCACCAGGTCATAACTCCAAGTCATGTTTTTGCTCTCATCCAGGCCATCCAGCACATTGAGGGCACACAAGAACGGACCATAACCGAGGCGGAACAGCGGAAAGCAGTGATTGTAACGCCTGCGCGCCCCCTCTCTGATCCAGCAGATTCTGAGACAACTTCTGACACTGACGAGCTAGAGGACAGCTTACTGCCTTGATCCACTCAAAATAAATAATGGGTGATGACTTCACATGCCACCCATCAACAGACAAATACACTTGGACACATACAACTGAGTACGGCAAAGTGAACACATGACCACAAAGTTCTACTACTGTGGTCCTTGCATGTTAGGTGAAGACTAACATGCATATAATTACCCAGTTTCCCATGGTAAGATATAGGAGTTGCATAGCTTTCTGAGTTTATGGAAGTCCATATTTCCTCTACTTCAGGATGCTAAATGGACTCATTAAATGTGATCGTTCACTGAACATTCAACCCCAGCACTCCTAGAACCTGTGAACACTCAAAATGGTTTGTGGTGCACAGAGTTTACTGACCCATAGTCCATGGGCAGAGATCTTGTATTTTCTTCTCTTGGCCGTGCTATGCTCATTTTCATAGTCTCTTATCAGTAAGAGGTTATGTTCAGCATGACACTGTGAGCTCATTACTTTTAGAATATCATTTGCTTCCAAAAGCAGGGAAAATATTTTTTTTAGCCTTTTCCATTGTACTGGACTGATCACTAAAGTATGGTCATGTATTTGTTGTTTTTGAAAATATCATCAGTGTTCAAGAACATGACTAGCTTCCAGAGGGCTCCTGTTGATCAAACAGCAGATGGATGCAGCAGGAATGTGCACTTCTTTTTAAATTCTGTCACATACAGTGATGTTCACACTATTTTGTGAATGAATGCTGCACTGGGCTGGGTTCCTAGTGTTCACTCTAATGGTTCAGGCACCACCTGGCATCCTCAGAGAAGATGACACACATTTTGTTTCAAATTGAACTTGTATGTTTCCCATTCATTACCATTATGTTCAATTGAATAAGCTAACAAGCAGGGGGCTTCTACCTGTAAGGCCTTTTGTATTATCGCATGTGTGTGTTTCCTGCCTTTTGACAAGGCACTCACTCATGCATACACAACTATAGAGACACAAGCTACCATGGATCTGTAAAAGTTTAGGTTAGCACTACTTTTGCATTCACATTACTGTATGTGAATTCTAGGCCATCAGTTGCCCTTTATATACTTTTTTGATTTTTCTCTTGGGCATATGTTATGATTTGATTTATATGTTGTGTATGTGTGCATTCTGTCTGAAGGAGGACTTCCTGTGTCCTCTGTAGTATTGTTTACACGTGCTAAAGAGGGTAGAGCAGCATTACACCAGCGCACTTCGCTCTATGCACTCTATGTTCTGCTCTCTTGTATGAATGTTTCTCAGTGTTAATGTTCCTTGAGTCCATTCTTTTGCACATGCCTCCCTCAAGATCAGTGTGTTATGACATGAGGGCTAGTCTGTGCCCTGAGAGGTTGTCAGTGGTGACCCGACTGAAATCATGCCTACTGCAGCAGAACCAGCCCCTGGTGGGAAGACACTAGCAGACATGTGTGTGTGAAGGTGCTGAAGTGTTACAGAGGCCCTGGTGTTGGTACAGCCCTGGAGTGGGTGTCATTGGGAAAGGGAGATGCCTTTGTTGATGAACTCTGAGGTTTCATTTTTAACTTCAGTTGGGCACTTAGTCAATCTATGTGATGAATCGCAGCAACTTTCAGATTATTCCTTTCATCATGTTGGGGACACTGAAGAGTTCCTGATGGAATGTCCTGTTGTGATACTCAGATGATTTCAGACTGACTCAGACCTTGATTAAATTCAGTGCATTTTTACAAATGGTGGGCAAGGGATATTCCTACCCATCTCCAACATTCCACATAACTATTGGAATTTCGGCATCTCCGTCTTTTACATTGGTGTGTATGTATTGAGTTTGGCTTGGAACTGATCTGCATGTGTCTAGCTGTAAGCAGTTGGAGGAATTGGACCTCCTGATCATGCTCTCATGGATGGCTCTCTGTGGTCCCTGAGCCCTCTGATGTCATCAGTGGCCTTGAGACCCACAGGAAGTTTACAAAGAAGTTTTGTAGGCCCTGCCCGTTTGTGATGTGGAAAAACCAGAACCTGCAGTTCAATCTTGCGATGTCAAAGATGAAATATTATGATTTAAAATTAATATTGGGCGATTAAGCTTTCATTTCACAGCTTTTATTGTGAGCATCTTTAAAGCTTCAATTGGTGAACTTTTCATCTCTTTAGACTGTTTCTACATACAGCATTGAATAAGAAGCGCTAACAATTTCTTATGATCTATATTTGTCCTCTGTTCTAAATCTGTTATGAACCCAGAGGACATATCAGATGTGTAAATGTCTGTTCGGAGAGGAATGATTTGAGTATAATCATGAAGCACTTAATGAAGCCTACAGAGAAGAGTCTTGCCTTTTTAGAGATATACCTTCAAAACTTATTTTATTCTGAACAGAGACCACTGACCTGCAGGACGGTCTCTTCTGTCTTACATGTCACACCTGTATGTCTCTGTGGGAGGTGCGAGACATCTCATATCTTCTTGTCATCTCTCAATCACCCACTCTCACTCATTTTTCCTGTTACCTTTTCTTACCATTTGTTGGACAGTATCTTTCATTGATGTCAAAATATGTGTTTTACTTTTTGTTTTGATTATTCTCTTTTTAACTGGGGAAAGAGGCGTGTGCCTTTTGTAAAGACATAATAATAAAGTTTGTACTTTGTTTTTTTACAGTCTGTTGTTGTTAATTGTAGGTTCAGTTTGGATTCCTCAAATACATGTATTCATTTTGCGAGGTCTAAACAAATTGGTATATATGAAAGTGTTACACTTCTCTCCAATCATGTCCAGGACCTGGGGGGGCATAGATGTTAAATGGAGTCGCCGCTGTAGTCTATTTTGCCCTTAACCAGAACGAACCTACCCTCTTTATCCCTTATTTCAGATATAAATTCAAATGGAGTTGAGTTTGAAATGAGTATTCCTACCCCCTTTTTTCTGCCGTTTTTTGTATGATGAGAAAAAAGTATTTCTAAAACCCAGCTTGTTTAATTTTTCATGTTCATCTCCTGACATGTCCTGCAAAAACACTATATTTATCATATCCCTTTTAACCTTGGCTATCATCTTACTGCGTTTTATAGGGTTGTTAAGGCCATTTACATTCCATGACAATATATTATAGTATTGATAATGCATTAACTATGCCATTGGTATCCTGTGATTGTACACTCCAAGACCTCAGACAAGAAGAAAAAGAAAAGAGGAAACTAGGAACTATAATACAAGTCATTGAACAGAGCTTCCAACAAAAAAGGTGACATATCACCTTTAGCAAAGGGGAGGGGGCGGCCACTAGGTGGGGTCCCTCGGTAAGCTAACTCGAAAACAAAAAGGTTTTGTGGCAATCTGTTGACGATACATTGGTATCAGCAATTCCAATATAATCACAAAAAAGGGGGGGACTATTTAGGCGAGTCGTTCTCCTCTTCGGTGGTGTCCTTATCCTTCCTGATAGAGGGAGAGCATCTTCACAGAAGAGAACTTCTGACGACCAATTTGAGGAAAAGTTGGTAAACCACCCTTCTTACCTAATTTGAGGGTGCTGATTCTGAATATTTTGTTTACCAAGCTCAATTATGAGTTCTAAGCTGCATAATCAGCATTTTAACATAAAATAGCGATTATTTTTGCTTATTTTTACCTAAATTGGGTTGATTTCAAAAGTAATCACTAAAACCAAATAAAAGTGTTCTCTAAATACATGTTGGAGCATTAAAGAAGGCATACTATAGTTTATTAACGTATTTAATGGGAACATGATTACAGTTAACATGTAATAAACTCGGAAATTCTAATCAAAACACAACCATATTTTTATTGCTAACATAGTGAGTCACTCATGTGGTGTTTAATGCATTTCATCACAATAACAAGTTGCACAGATAACCTTCAACTCAGAATATAGCCTACAGTACATATGAACTTAGATAGCGGGAATAAGCCTAATGCAGAACTGCATCTACCGTCAGCAACAACCGACAAGTAAAAAACATTTTACTTCTAGTAACACTGGATTTGGTATGTGTGCTTGCCTCCATACTAGAGCTTGATAATGTGCTCTTCTAATATGCCATTGAGCAGCATCACTTGTTGGTGGTAGAGCCTCCGATCCTCGACATATAGAAAACAGAGTGGCTCTGGCATAGTGTTGTCACGATACCAAAATTATGACTTCGATACAATACCTGCCATAAATATCTTGATACTCGATACTGAAACGATATCCAAATCCTAAAATATCTGGAAAAGAAAGGACGCAGGCCTCCTCCAAGTGTATTGACTCATTTGTGTTGAATTTTGTGCACTTTTGGTCAATTCTGGGTTTTAAACTTCTAAACTTCCTACATAATTGTGTGTGATTAAGTCCTTTATTCTTTGTTAGCTCATTTATATTGTGTGATGTTTTGGCAATAAATTACCTTTAAATAGCCAAAGTAGACTAGATCAAGGTCAGTGTTCAAATTACTGCATGCAAATCACTTAATGCTATGCAGAAGAGCCTAATCTTAAGGCCATCTGATAGGCTACCTAGGCCTTCCTGTGTTTATGGGATTTCTTTGACAGTTGCAAAGGGAAAAAAGTGAAGATAGTCTTCTTTGCTCCCAGTGTAATTTAATAAGTACGTTTCAACCACTCTTTGGGTCTTAATCAGATAGGCCTACACCATTATTACATTACATTACGTTACATTTGGCTGACGCATTTTTAACCAAAGCGACTAACAACATGGTAACAGTTAAGTTTTAAAGCAATTCTCTCAACAATTTTAGGACAATTTAAAAATGGTAGAGTATAGTAAGAATAAGTGCATCAGTGAGTGCTGTTTTTAAACAGTTGAGTGTCAGTTCAAGACGGGTGGTAAGTGCTAGGATCAGCAAGACTTGTTGTAAGTGGTGCTATGAGAGGAGATGTTCTCTAAAGAGCTGGGTCTTCTGCTGGAGTTTTTTGAAAATGGAGAGGGATGACCCTGCCCTTGTAGGAACTGGCAGTGTGTTCCACCAACGAGGAACAACAGATGAGAAAAGTTTGGATTGGCCTGAGCGTATTTGTTGCAATATCTGTGTGCATTCCTACATTAGGTCTATTTCTTTGATAGTCAACATCATTTGCTACCACATAACAAATACCAAATAACAATACAAAAGTTTCTTACAAACTTTCCTGCATACTTCTTAAATGTGCTGCAGTCAGATGGGTGTCCTAAAGACATAACTAGATCTTGAGCATCTATTACCAGTGTTGAATGAGCAGTTTTTGCAGTGATCACTACTGGACATTCCACATTGCTAGAAAGCACCTGAGTGAGGATAGACTTATTTCCACTTCACAAATAACCATCGCTATCTGCAATAGCTACAGTACAGGGACATTAATCAGTTCATAGCTGAGGATTTGTCCTAGGTCCACTTCCCTTTCAGCATCATATGCAGTAATGATGTACTGAAGAATGTTTCTTTTTGTTGCATTATAAAGGATATCTTGTCTATTTTTTTTGCAAATAATGCAATCTCCATAGCACTCTTCAGCAACCCTCAAACAGGCACACTCTTCCATTTTTTTGCATGGCTGGAATTTGAATGATAGGAAAGAGTACCAGTGAGATGTTTTAACTACAGTAGGCAAGCACAGTCGCCTTTACAGTAAAAGAAAAATACAGTGTAAATCCTCTGTAAAGACTGACAACTGTTCATAATAGTGACAAAGTACTTTCTACAGAAAAATGAGCAGTCACCTACTATTCTATCAATTTATTATCAAGGAATCTATTTTGCTTCTAAACGTCATACTGAATTTTAGCTATTCGTATTCAATTTATATTTTAATTTTAGCTTATTTTCATTTGCTACTTGAGGGTCATTGGGGTAATTCCTGTCCTGTCCTACAACATATCTGATACATAAAGAGTATATTAATGCCTTATTTTTTGCAATTCCTATGATTTCTGATGGCAAAACCAAAAAGTATGTGAACTATGCTAATTATGCTAATTAGCAAGCTTAAAACTCAAAATTGAGCTTGGTAAACAAAATATTTAAATTCAGCACCCTCAAATTGTGTGAAATAGCCCCTTTACCGACTTTTCCTCAAATTTGCCAACAGGACTTTTTCTGAATGTTTGTTAGCTATCTGCTCTCCCTATTAGCTATTAGCCCTTTCTTCCAAGCAGCGAAGAGAATTCTTTATTTGATAGTGAACTGGAGGAAACAAACCACCATTGAGTGTGGTGGAGCATCTGCGGATGGTTACGCTGCAAGGGCACGGTGTGCTCGTTCTATCCCCAGATCACTGCTCCATTTCGGTCACTTTGTCCTGCAATGCTCGCTGGTTAGTTAGCAACTGGGTGAGTGTACCCAATGTCCCACCACTCTGCATCTGCCATGTTATGTTCTATCTTTCCAACCCGCTCGGCTACCTCTTCAATCTGGCCTGACACATCTTGGAGTTTTGTGTATATTTCTGAAGTGAATTCGTCCATTTGTTTTTTAATATCTTCTCTTAACCAGTGGGCCAAGTCCCGCGGCCCCCTTCTCTCTAATCGGCAGAATTTATTTTTGAAATGTTGCGAGATGGGCATTGTAAGCAAAGGCAGAAAATGTCTTCTCTCATAGGTAGGCTGTGTAGGCCTAACCACCAAAGGCATTATGTCAATGGCAGCCTTTGACTAAAAACGTTTAGAAAAATGTCTTCACTGCAAATCATTTCGTGACCCCTTCAAAACTTTTAGGACCCCCAGTTTAAGAACTACTGCTCTAAAGCACTTAGCCTACTATATTCCTGAAGGTCACTTTTAAGCTCGGCTCTGAGGGTTTCCATTCCTTCAGCTAAAACTTTGCTCACTGCTTCCCGAATTGTGTCCAAGCTTTCGTTTTCACCATGGGCTCCACCTTGCTTTTCTCCATCTCCCGACTTTACCTCAGTTTCTCGCCCTCTCAAAGTCGTCCTTGCTTTCTTGAGTTTGTCTGCACTCAATCTTACAACTGTATTTGTAACAAACAAAATAAATGAATAATATAATATTAAGTGGGAAAAGTTAAGCTGATACCGGAGCCACCGGAAGTCCAAAAGGCATCAGTTTTAAAATGTTTAAAAAGTAATAATTAAAAGACATTGAAAAGGTAAAAAGAAAAGGTTATAAGAAGAAGAAAAAGCCAGGAGATTTCAAGATAGTGGATTCCATCCACTATAATTACTAATTGTCATGTCATTGTTAACAGTAAAACAACTATTAAAGGAAAATTCCGGTATTTAGCACTTTGAGTCCCTTTTCTGGTTTGTTTTATGAACTAGAGTGGTGGACACCGAAATTTGACGATTGGTCCTGTCTCGACTTTTCTGACTCGTTTTGAATCGCCTTTGACTACTCAGAGTGGCTGCCAACAGGCATACTGTAGGCTACTCAAACATGTCCTGTCTAAAACAACCCTTAACGTTCGTTTTCAAAACTGTGCAACTCACCGAGTGGTTAGTGGTGTTCGTTGATTATTAAAAGCAAATATATCGGCGCAATGTATGATTTCCAGCCGTCTTATTTGCTATTGTGAAACTATTTATTCAGACACCTCACAACCGCGTATAAACTTCCGCTCAGTATTTGAACCAGAACCATAGACAGTGGCGCTCTAATATCAACGTGCAATGAGTCTTCCAACAGAAATCAATGGGATTTTACAAAATGCCAAATAAAACACGACAGAAACTGTATTTCGCTACGCTTTTGTTTGTATGGAACATCAACAAACACCACTAACCACTCGGTGAGTTGCACAGTTTTGGAAACGAACGTTAAGGGTTGTTTTAGGACATGTTTGAGTAGTCTACAGTATGCCTGTTGGCAGCCACTCTGAGTAGTCAAAGGCGATTCAAAACGAGTCAGAAAAGTCGAGACAGGACCAATCGTCAAAATTCCGGTGTCCACCACTCTAGTTCATCCAAAACAAACCAGAAAAGGGACTCAAAGTGCTAAATACCGGAATTTTCCTTTAACTAAAATGTGCTTCATTACAAGTTACAATTTCTAAGCAATGGTTTTCATAACATGTTACTAGGGATGTAACGGTATGAAAATTTAACCTCACGGTTTATCATGGTTTTCGGTATTATCACGGTACACAAGCTGAAATAGTTTCAAAATAGTTTCAAAATGTGTCCCGTTCACTTTTTCATGTTTAATTGGCTATGTGCTTATAGCTTAACTTACCCTACCATGACTTGGAGTTTGCTATTTCTGTTATTTGGATCCAATGAGTGAGACCAAAATAAGTGTTTTTAGACTTTAGGCTACTCTGTTCTCCTGATAACGTGAGTGGAATGGATTTCATGTGGATGCGAACATAAAAAGATGCAGAGTGGCTAAATGATACAGTGCACGTTTTGCGGTGAAAATGTTCCGCCTTTTAAAATCAGGAGTAGCCTAATCCGAATCGCAGTTAAAACCATCAATTAGACAACAGAATCAGTAGGGTAGCAGTTTTGTTTAATTGTACTTGGCCTACTGTATGTCTGAAGCAGGCTCGGATGAAGCTGGGAAGGATTAAACACACGGTTTCAACACCGCGGTAATCAACCGTGATAATTATGATATTTCAAAAGAAAACGGTAATTGTTATCGTCAACATATCGCGGTTTACCATTATACCGGTAATCGTTACATCCCTACATGTTACCAACTGGATTCACTGATGTTTGATCATGCCTTGCTTCTGCCCTTCCTGGAGACATGTTTTTATAATTAAGTCCCTAACCCTAACCCTTGTAAGGTGTTCATATTTTTGTTACACAGCCAAGGTTCCAGGGTCTGGTTTACTAGCTCAATTACCAATGATATAGACATAATTTATGGTTCATATTTGCCATTACCCCTGTGAGATCACATGTATGATCATATGATCATTTTTTTGTGAGAAAACAAGGAAATTCAATTATAAAAAAGGTAAAAAAAATAGAAAGAAGATTTTTGATCATTATTGGTGCTTATTTCTTAGAACTTATAACTACAAGTGATGTAACTATGTAACAATTTTGTAACTTTTTGCAGGAATAGGTGCAGAAAGACAACATTTCCACACACAAACACTTACACTTAGACATGCACAGACGCCCAGACACAAAGAGATGCACAGACACACACACACAGCAGGCCCAGTTAAGAAGAGGACACAGTTAAGGTACAAAGCACCTCATCCTAATCATCCTGGTGGATGGCAAGATTCTCCCGATGAAAATGGCTCCATTCATCGTACCTTCAACTGAAGTCTATGAGATGAAAAACAGCGCCACACCAAGATGTGTCCACTTCAAAACTCCACTGTTGGTATAGTATGTGTAGGGTGATGTGCAGTGTCATTTCTACTTCAAACATGTGCAGTAGGCCTATGACACAGTGACGTTAGAATTGGGGGTGCCCCCGAACCGCACCAATTGTCATTTTAAGTGTAGACAGTCACACACAGACCCATCGAACAGGCAACAGTTTTCTGTTCCCAGAGCATGCTTTCTCTATCTATGATCTAGGTAGGCCTCCTTGACGAGGAGATTGCTGGTCCGCGGATAATTTGCAGCAATATATATTACAATTACATTAACAAATATTATGGAACCGCGGACCGAAAGAAAACATTTTCCAGATTAGGAAATATTTCTTAATTTAGCAAATAAAGAGGCACAAAAAAGTAGTCGTATGAGCGCTCATTCGATGTCTGAGCAAGTGAAACTGAACAACTATACGTAGAAGCAACAAACAAAGTTATTTAAAACAACAAACAAAGCGGATTATTTCTGTCCATGAAAACAGCATAGGCTAGTCGAATCCAAAAATTGGAAATACTGTAAATATGCAACACAAATACCTTTGCAAAAATGCTTTATTGAGTTTGTATACTTCAAAAGTTCATCTTGAATGAATACTGTTCTGTCATTAGCAAAATCTATTTCCTTACAAAATGGCTATAGCGTAGGCCTATGCATTAGGCTAGCCCAGTGATAGAGACATGGGTCTCACCTAGGCTGCTCGAAATTAGGCTGTTAAAAGTTTAATAGAACTTGTTGTAGGTAAATATCGTATAGCCTTTGGTGATGACACATCATTTTAAAATATGTATTTCACTCTTGCTCGAATTAATGCAGAACATGGGCTGTTGCGCAAAAAAATGTATTTTTACATTGTAACAAAGTGTTATTTCTTCAGTGTTGTCCCATGAAAAGATATAATAAAATATTTACAAAAATATTAACTCAGTTAATCCTCATGAGTTTTACATTTTGTTGATCACCATCCACTCTCCGCATTGGACTCTCTCTCTCTCTCTCTCTCTCTCACACACACACACACACACACACTTTGCGTGTAACACACTGGTACTATAATAATCACAGATAGTTTTGTCTCAACATGGTGTGTGTGAGAAAGGACATTTTGCATGTGTGTGTATTTGTGTGTGTGTGTGAGTGTGTGTGTGTGTGTGTGAGAGAGAGAGACAGACAGAGACAGAGAGAGACAGTATCAGTGAAGGTGTGAACTTTATTTGTAAGTGTGTGCAAATGTGTTTGTGTGGGTGTGGGTGGGTGGGTGGTTGTGAATGTGTTTGTGAGAGAGTCAATGTGCATAGATGTGTGTGTGAGTGGTTTTGAATGTGTTTGTGAGAGAGTCAATGTGCATAAATGTGTGTGTGTGAGAGAGAGATAGATAGATAGAGAAAAGTGTGTCCAACGTTGAGGGTGGACAGTGAGCAACATGTAAAACTCATGAGGACAACATAACTAGTGTCAAGCCTTAGAAACTACAGTGCCTCCGACTACAGGAGGTGCAGCATAGCACTCTTCGCGGGCATATCTCCAGATCAGAAATTGGCTACTGCTACAAAATCACTAGATGTCCTTGAGTGTGGATAGAAACAAGGAGAACATGATTATGCACCAGTCACACCAGATCCCATTGCACCAGACTACCTTCTGAAGTTTGTCAGCTGCAACTGTGCAGGCGTCTGTGACACTCTCAGGTGCTGCTGTAAAAAGCAAGGAGTCAAGTGAATTTCTGCTTGTTGGAACTGATATGGTAACTCTTGCCAGAACATCAACCAGCCAGAAGATAACAGGAGTGAGTGTGCAGGGGAGTTGAGGGATGAGGTTTGTTAAATTTTAAACTGATTAAGAAAGTTTTGTTTTGTAATTGTTCAATAAATCCACTGGATTTTTTATGGACTTGGAGTCATTTTTACTCAAAACTAATGGCTGGGATAGATTCAGCACCCCTAAAAACCCCTAGTTAGACATCTCAAAAGCTAATATTGGTCAACAAAATGTTTTCATTATTTTCGCCCAGTCCCTCTGGGCACCCCAAACTTGATGGGCTCTCCAGGTGTTTCCCCGAGGATTTGGCTGTGGATAAATTGGGAGGTGTTACTAGACACCTATAGGAACACATAGTAAAAAAAGCTATTGGTAAGAATTTTTTTGCAGATTGGCGAAAAAAAAGCCTAACTTTCCCTAACTAATTAGGCTACTGCGGTGCAGTAGGGCTGTCAACAATATCGCGAAAGCTCAATTCAATTCTCACAAATCTTGTTGGAAAAGTGTAGCACAGGCTAGGGTAACGTAAAGTGAGTCAGACAGAAGAGGGGCCTGTCTTAGTAGCCTATTCCTGAATTCTGTCCCTTTTAAACTATGTTAAAATTGTGTGATTAGTCGCCAGCATAATATATCAAAATCAAAACACAAAATCTTATTAGTCTTTAGGTCCAAAAAATCTAATCTTCAGATGTAAGTAATTAATCAAAGAGCCATTGTATTCTGTGTAATATAGAAGTTAATAAAGATAGGCTACTCTAGTTTTTATTGCAATTTATTTTAAAATATAAATTTGGGAGACAAATGGAGTCATACCACAAGTCTATGTCCGGGGATGGATTACTGAATGGGCCTACTGGGCCAGGGGGTTCAGGGGGCCCTGAAGCCCAATCCTCTGTGTGAAGTTGCTTCTTCTCCTTCTCTTCTCTTCTCTTAACCATAATTTAAGGGGTCATTTTTTAAAAAATCTTCCAGGGTAACATGCCCCCGGACCCCCCTATATGAACTGGATGCATCCATGCCTATGTCCATCAACAGTTTGGAATACCCTAATTGACTAACTTAACTAATAACTTGTTTGTGATTTTTAATAATATTTCTGTATGAATGTATTGAAATTCTGTTTGGGAACCCCCCCCCCCCCAATGTTGCCATCATGACTACCCATCAGGAGATGTTTCTTCTGTGACACCTTGGTAGTGAAAAACCTTTTTTAAGCAACAATATGTACTAAGCCCATTATTTGCACAGATAGGAGGTATAATTACTTTCTAACTACTTACAGATGTCAGCTGTTTTCTTGCATTTCCTAGCCTTGACATGCTGCTTTTTCTTAGCGTGTTCATTACCTTTTCTCCTGTCTCATTTCCCTTTCTCACACATGACTTCACTTATGGACTTTAATGTTTGTATTTCTTTATATGTGTGGATTTCTAGCCTAGAAATCTAGACGCACCCTAGCGGCGGCAAATTAATTTGCTCAGCCTGTACATTTCAATGATATAGGATGGCCCGCCAGGCTAGTGGATTTCCTGAGTTAATACTAATATCTGGTGCAAATTCCATGTGAATAGCCTCATTGGTAATATACTTACTGAAAACATTTTTGACCCGTTCAATACTTCCTCCACTACTTACTCAGATATCCACTTTGATATTCGTTGACAAACACATTTTCCTCTGTGCAGTTATTTGTTTCCAAAAACTTTCTCACAGAGGCACGTACGTGTAGACAGTCACAGACCCAGTATGTGAATAGCCTCATTGGTAATATACTTACTGAAAAAATGTTGACCCGTTCAATACTTCCTCCACTGTACATACTCAGATATCCACTTTGATATTCGTTGACAAACACATTTTCCTCTGTGCAGTTATTTGTTTCCAAAAACGTTCTCACAGAGGCACACGCCCTTGTGACAGACCTTGCCCGCCTACTTGCAGCTCAGCCCCGCCCCCTTCTTGTTGATACCTCTCACCTTTTCCAACAGTATATAAAGAGCAAAATGCTTTGAGCATTCTCCTGGCAGCCACCATGAAGCCCACAGTCTCCATCTGCTGCATGCTCTCTCTGCTGCTCCTCATCACAGCAGGTAAAATCCTGCTTTCTTCTAGTTTTTTTTTGATGCTCTTGTTTGGGCCAGGGATGGGGAAGTAGACAGCATTGTAAATGTATAAAACATTATCACCATGTGTGCTTGCTATCAGCTGAAATATTTGATATATGCCTTTAGAAATACATCGGGGGGAAAAAAATGAAGACATACAAACAGCTAAACAGGGAGATCACTGTTAAGGTCAACGTATCATATGTTCATGCTGCAACATGCTGTGGAAAACTCTGGAAGTAGCCTACTGATTGCTGAATGGAAAACATGCTCTTAATTTTTATGTCTGTAACAGCGCCTAAATCCTGTATGTATAGTGACATTTTGACTGACAGCTGTAAGTTTGTATGGCTGGCTGTGGTGACACACTGTTTTAAACTGTCATACTATCCAGCGCAGGATATAGAGTCTTCTTTCATAGTTCCAGACATGTCTATTTAAAAATGAGTTTAAAATAAGACAACTCTCGGAGCATGACAGTATCTCATACTTATCTTTTTGTTTTCTCCTGGCATATATTTCAAAGGAGTACATTCAGAACTTCCTGTATTGTTTGTCAATACGTGGTCATATTTTCATTCACACCAAGCAGTAGAGTTATCCACTGGCTTGTATGGATGTGTGTACTTTTGGCTGTGACAGTGTGTCAGCTGTTCTGAAGCATGGCACCAGCTGATGGAAACTCATGGCTCATAGAGAAGAGAGGGACTGTGGACCTGTGTTCTTTGCTTTCTTTCCTTCTTAATCCCTCTCACTTTCTCTCATCTCATCTCCCACTGCATCTTTTGTAGTTACCTGATCAATGATAGTGTGTTCATTATTGTAGTCATTATTAATATTATACCTTCTTGTTTGTTGAGTATGTATGTTTACTATTCACTCATGTCATAGCTACGCATATCAAAGAACCCTGAGCCCTGGCATTTAAGCTCACTCTACTGTTAGTTACTGACCAGCATAGTACAGCAAATGATGGTTTTACCCTTGTTTGTCCTTGTACAGCCTTTTCCATGTTGGCCCAGGTGGCCATCAGGTGCCTAAGATTAGAAGGCGTCATGTAACCAAACACCAAACTTCTATAGATCCCCTTCCTCTCTGTGCCCCACACCCCACCCCTTAGTCACACACCACAGCTGCTGTCTCTCTGCACTGTCACAATTGGTCTCCATTCCCCATTGCTGGCCTTATAGGGCCATGCATTATCTCCTGCGGGGCTACAACTCCAGCCTACACAACATTCTGCTGGGTGCTGTGACACTGCTATGTAGAGTTATCAATTTAGCTCTCAACTTCTGCTCTGTTCTCAGTAATGATAGACATAGACAGATTGCCATAGTAACAAAAAACATAATTTAAACTGAACCAGTTTTAGGGTATGTTAAAGATAAGATTAAACTTGATGTATAATGTCACAAAGCCAACAAAACATGTGGGTAAAAAATGGAATTTCATGTCAGTTCAGACACAAACACAAGAATTGTAACTTTAGTGAAAGACACACATGGAATACAGGCAACTAGTTTATGTGCAACTGTTAACATATTGTAAACGAGAGGCTTGATTGTTCATGTTGTAAACTCAATTGAGCTAGTGGTAACTAGACACTGACCATGATTTAGTGGTGGGAATGCAAGAATGACCCGAGCAGACATGTGTCTGTGTGTGAGAGAGAGGGTATTATAATTATGATGTTAAACACGTTTGCAATTATGTATTGAGTTCCAGAAGAACATTGCCTGAGCCTGATATGATGGGTGAAAATAAAGTAATAATCAATGAATGACAAGACCCATCACATTCTTGGAAATCAAATTCTATATCACACAGCATTACAATACATGACAGATGGCTTAATACAGCTAGCTTTCAAAATTGATTTGTCTAAGTAACTGAATAATCTGTGTGGGGGTTGGTTTAGGGTTATCCGCTCTGGACACGGATCTGATTCCAGTCAGCTAACTCACTTAAACAGCTAAAACAGATATTAATCAAATAAATGAAGTTATATTTATTATATATTTTTTCATCTGTAAACCCCCCCCCCCAATGGTGGAACAATATGCCAAGTCCCATGAGAGCAGGGGTGTCACTGTCTATCTTTAAAAAAGTCTTAAAGACACATCTCTTCCAAGAAATCCTCCTATCCTAGCGCTTCTGACAACCTCACACAACTAATACGCACTTACCACACTCTTCCCTCCTCTACCTCCTTCCTCTCCACTTCCCCCTCTTCCCTCCTCTACTTCCTTCCTCTCCACTTCCCCCTCTTCCCTCCTCTACTTCCTTCCTCTCCACTTCCCCCTCTTCCCTCCTCTACCTCCTTCCTCTCCACTTCCCCCTCTTCCCTCCTCTACTTCCTTCCTCTCCACTTCCCCCTCTTCCCTCCTCTACTTCCTTCCTCTCCACTTCCCCCTCTTTTCTCCTCTACCTCCTCTTCTACCACTTATCCTACCATACTTTGTACTTAATATGTAAACACTCCTATCCGTACTGGTGTTGACTATATAGTAGTACTGTAACTCCTAGATGTATGGCCTTTTTACGCTGCCGGATTTGCTGCGATATGACCTTTATTGTGGAATGCCTGTCGATTTTAGATACACCCAAGCAGAACAGGTGGGGTGGGGTGGGGTGGGGAGGGGGTCGACGTGGCCCACTAATTTTACCAACAAGGAGGGTAGTCACAGAGTCGAAACATTTCGCTCCGTCATGAGTGTAAAAGCATCAAGGCGAATGGGGGGAAGCTGGGTGGGCGTTTTGATGCCTACTTATGTCCAACCCACCACTGGGAGATTTTAAATTTGACTGATCAAAAGCAGCAATGGCAGAGACAGCACATTATGACAATATTTAAATCCACAAAGCTTCCAGTCATTTAACGAGTTGATGGTAGGTTGGAATGCAATGGGATACCGTAAAACAAAGCATGAACTCCCATCCTTCCATACTGTCCTAGCAAGATTTTACATTATCACGTTACCTTAGGCCTTTTGACTGTTTTGTGCTGTTAAGCCCAAATACACATGCATCACATTTTAAAGGTTGGGATTGTGTACAGCCTTGCCATCCCTCAAGTAGATGTGTATTCAACACTCACTCAATCCATTACATGCAGACCTCATCCGGGCCTATCGGCCATAGCAGTGCTTATGCCCTTTGTCCATTCCCCTCTCAGACTAAGGTTCCCCACAAAGAACATATTTTTATCCTTGGTGATTTTAGTAATGCTACTGACACTTTTTGCTTTACACTGAAATAATAAAGTCTGAGAGAACTGAATCTTGTCTGGATAACTTACATCTTGCTTACTCTATCCGCAAGACCTACAGTACTTGCAGTTCAAAACCCTGTCGCCCTAGACTTACTAATAATTAATATTATTAATTGACTTACTAATAATTAATAATACTAAAAAAAGTATAATAGGAACTTTGCTGGGAGAACATGGCATAAATCCAGACATGCCAATAACATTGCTGACATTAGTGCATATGATATGAAGAATTATGGACATTATAGACATCTCCCTTTTTCCTTTTTTTGTCAGAGATTCTTGAAAAAGTTGTCTTCAAGGAAGTTTATGACTATCTGACTCAAAATAAGTTGCTAGACAAGCAGTTTGGGTACACCGCTCATTCAACTGAAACTTCTTTATTATCTGTGAAGCATTAAGAGAAGCAAACATCTCTGTTCAGTTTTCACAATAGACCATGACATCCTCCTTCCTACAGTGTTTGAAGACGAATTTTGGGTACATCACTCAGTTTGTACCTCAAGGGACATTCATTCAGCATGTATTGTCAGGGAGAAGTGTCAATATCTCATGACATTTCCTCTGGTGTTCCTTAGGGACCTGTACTTTACCTGTAATTTATATCACTTCCTTAGGCGTCCATGGGTTCCTCTACCACTATTATATGGATGATGCTCAACTGTCTAAACTATTGCAATGCAGTTTTAATATCCCTACCTGCATGGGTAATCACACAGCTATAGTGCACTCAGGACTGAGTAAAGAGTCAGACCATTGCAGATGATTCAGAGTAAGGTGAGAGTTTTTAACGGTGACAATGAGTCTTTAAAGTGAAACAAGTAGGCAAGGTTATGCAAGTCAGTCAAGCTACAGTATAATAATAGCCTACCAGTTGTTAAATGAAATGATAAAATCACAGAAGTAATTACATTGCCCGGTCTTTAGTGCATATGAAGGTCTTTCCCCTAAAGTCTACTGTCATTTCATGTGTAACGTTTAGGGTAAATGAATACAGGATTCTTACAATGTGAGAGACAATTCTCTTTTTTGTTTAAGTTACTCTAGGCAGCTTTCCTGATAAAAATGTTTAGTTCTCCTGGCTTTGTCAGGCCATTCCTGTTTTGAATCTTGTGCATGCCAAAGAATAGATAGGCCTACTATGATCTCTCATTTCAGGGTACCAAGTTGACTGACAACACCAGGTGCAATCCAAAATAGAGAAACAAATTCAAGTGATTGAAGGTGTGATAGCAAGCAAGTAGTCTGAAGCAGTTAGTGCATACATTTTTAGACAGTTCCAGTATTTGGCCATGTTAGAGCTTTTATATCATGCTCCACTGGGTATTCATCCAAAATAATATGTCTTTCAACTGTCAGTAATGGATGTGTTGGAGGGTGCAATATATATGTACCTTGAGGTAGACTTGGGAGGATTTTGTTGGTTTCAGATCATCATAATGTGAATTGATCACTTTCAAACATTTTTAGATTCTCAATTTTAGTGTTACCTACATTTGTTCTTTAGATGTTGTTCCATTTGATGCGACTGATTCATTCATTATATGTAACTGACTGCTGTCCACTGCTAGTGGACCCTTGGATCAACTAGCAGTAGCCAGCGGTTGCCTACAATGATATCAGTAATAATGCTGCAGATTATTACCATGAGACTGTAAAAAACTAAACAAAAAGTTTCCCACAAAACAGCCTATAATACTGTAAACAGTACACTGTGTTACTGGATCCCAAGGAGTGCAGAGTTGAGTTAACTGCCACAGAGTTCAAACCTAAACAGAAATGAAAACTTAAAAGCATTTTTCTATTTCATGTGTTTCTGTAAACAAATAATCTAATCTTTACAGAAACATATCATACAAATAATCAGACAAATAACTTACACAGGACATAATTAAGAGATTTAGGCTTGTTAGCACTTTTGAGATAGCGCTCATTAGAAGTGGTGCATAAATCAAAATCTTAATAACCTTGCTGTAATGCTGTACAATGAGGTACAGTAAGGTGTACCTTCTGGAGAAGATATTGACAGTCTCCAATGTGCACATTCAGAAACCTCTATATATTCTTCCACCCGGAAACACCAACTGTGCAATGCTCTTAGGTAGATTTCCCCTCAACAGACAGAGGTCACCAGGCTCTCCCACCCCAGTTAACAGTGGGAGGTGGGGGAAGGGAAGTTGAGGTATGGGTGAGCTGGGGTGAGGGTGTTGCATTGCATTCCAGGGTGCTGGCAAATGGAGTGGCCTTTATTCTTTCCTCGCCTTTCTAGAAGGCAGAGCTAATATAGCCTACCGGTATGTCTCTACAGTGAAGTAGTGCCACCATGTATCTATTTAATTACATCTTGCTTTGAGCATTTAAGACTTCAGAGCACCAAAAGGTGCATCCTATATTACACACTAACTTCCCCTTCTGACTTCTTCAAGGCCTTGTCCTTGCTTTTTTACAACAAATACTGCTTTGTGAATGGTCAGATAGAAGACTGAAGTGCATTTGTTTGTGATAAATGTTTGTTGTGGCACAATCATTATCCAACTACTCACTAAAGTTCAGTGTTTCTGATTTGATGTGCATTCTGTATGCACCTACATTTTATTAAGTAGTAGAAGACAGCAAACTATGCCTTGTCTTGCTATTAAGAGTTAGCTTTCTGAGTGTATGTAGTCACCAGCACAGTGTGTCATGCCTTAGCCAAAGAATTGCCCAAATCATATCTGTAAAGTTTGATGTCTGTAATATATATTTTCCATTAAGCCAGACATCACACAACTATAGTGCACTCAGGACTGAGTAAAGAGTCTGAAGTGATATTTCAGTTTTTCCTTTTCAATACATTTGCTGATATTGCTAAAATTGTGTTTCACTTTGTGATTTTGGGGTATTAAGAGTAGACTAATGAAGGAAGACTTAAATGAAATGATTTCAGCTTAAGGCTGCTGCAGCATAAAGAAATGTGGAAAAGGTGACAGAATACTCTCTGAATGCACTATAGTTGGCAAATACACAACACTAGTGCACAAAGGCCACAATGGATTTTGCGGTGCCACAAGAGCTGTGTAGTCCACTTAGTCTGAAAGTGTGAGCCATTGCAATCACCCAGCTGTGCCTAATTTTAGATGAAGGGCCAGCCCTATGGTGCAACCTGAGCTCTGTATCTCTGTGGTGGTCCTAAAGTAATGCCTGTTCTTTGGCCTACAAGGACAGTCCGAGCAGCTCAATAAGCTTCATCAGTGACTAAATTTAGATGGCTTAAGGCTTGGGGGTGTTGGTGGTAGTTGTGGGTGAGGGTAGAGATTCTGCAAGGGTTGTTATGAAACTGGGGAGTCCCCCTACACTCATACAATTCTCAGTGTTGTAAAACCATGGCATCTTCAGAAGCCCCCTTTGGTTACCTATTTATAGGAGATGACTAAAATAAAATTAATCAGGGCAGGGACCAGTAAGCACTGCCTTAAGGTCAAATATTTTCAGCTCATTTGTAAACCCTCATCCTTTTCTCTCTGTGTGTCTTTAAAAAGATCATATGAAGTGTGTACATCAACACTGTTGTTCTCAGTGTTGGGAAATGTAATGAATAGTGGCTCAGATATATACCTCTGTATCCAACAAGCCGAGTTCCATTTCCCTTCATGTATGCCAAGAGTAGATGATTACAGCCAGTCCGGGGGATTGGAGCAGGGCTGTTAAACTTAGCTAGACATAGCATCAGAGCTAAATATACAGTCACAAAGGGTAAGCAAACACGTGCTGGCTAGGAACAAGATGAGGCTTTACTGTACTCCAATATAGGAGTGTGTCTCTGTGTGTGTGTGTGTGTGTGTGTGTGTGTGTGTGTGTGTGTGTACTGTATGTGTGTGTGTGTGTGCGCACGTGTGCGCACGTGTATGTCTGCGCGCAATATATATACAGTACCCTCCAGAATTACACCTTTAGTAAAGTTGACTGAAAACAGGTATAAAAAATAATATTTTGGTGATTTATTGTACTCTCACAATGAAGACAATGAGGGGGAAATCCACCCTTAAAGGAAGCACATTTATTCTGAGAAAAAGGAAAATCTCATAAAGAAAGAAATATTTTTAACGAAATAACACGCTCACAATTATTGGCACCCCTAGAAAAATCTTATATACAAAATCAAACAGAAGCATTTCCCTATCTAATTTGAACTTATTTAAGTTAATCAGAGTGTCTGTGAACTTTCAGAAGTAGTTCTTTTTCACTAAGGTATGAAAATAAAGTGACACAGAGGCTAAATCCCCTAGTCATTTATCAACATTGGAAAGACAAGAGAATACACTAAATTTAAATAAAAAGAAATTGTGTTGGTATTTGTAAGTCAGGGAATGTTGAAAACGCCTATATTTACAGTTAAAACAATGATTAACAGGTTCTAATCAACTGGAAATGTGACAAACATGCTTAGACAAAGACCCATAGTTATCTTGCCTCCATGTACAATATGGAGGATGGTAAGATAGGCAAAAATGACATAAGAACCACTGTTGGGGAGTTACAGACAAAGGTATCATCTTGAGGTCACCAAGTCCTCCAAAAAATCTTTGGTTACACTTTACGACATAAGAGTGACATGACACTGTCATGAATGTGTCATAAACAAGTCATAAACGTTTATGACATAACGCTTCTGTTATTAAGTGACATTCAGTTTTTGTCATAGGGTTTTGTTAGGTTTAGGATTAGGGTTAGGATTAGAGGTTAGGATTAGGGTTAGAGTTCATAAATCATGACAGTGTCATATGTTCATGACAGTGTCATGTCACTCTTAAGTGGATACTGTCAAGTAAAGTGTTACCAAATCTTCAAAAATGACCTCACTGAAAACAGTGGGGTGAGTCAAAGAGGAGAATGCACAAGTGTGGACCTAGGAATCTAGACGATCTGGGGAGATTTTGTAAAGACGAACAGTCTTAAATCCCTTGCTTTGTATTCTCCAACCTTTTGGGGTGGCATAGGATAAATTACAAGGATAGGATATTACAAGCTGTTTTATTGGCAAAGGGAGGCTTAATAAGGTATTACAAGCAGGGGTGCCAATAATTGTGAGTGACGTGTTTTTGTTAAAAATATTTATTTTTCCTTTTTCTCAAAATAAATTTGCTTTCCTTCAAGGTTGGATTTTTCCTATTTTTTTCCATTGTGAGATTACAATAAATCACCAACAGATTATTTTTTATACCGGTTTTTAGTCAACTTTAGCAGAGGTGCCAATAATTCTGGAGGGTATTTATATATATATATATATATAGTAATTATATTTAGTTGTAATAGCAGAATATACACATATGTAGACCTATATGTTTATGACCCCTATTCATATCCGAAGTAGAAAGATATATTGTTTATCAGACATGTTAACTTTTCTGTAGAGGAAGAAGAGGACGTCCTCTCGTCTATTCTGAGGGATCGCTCCCACATTGAAGAGACTCTGAGACTGGCCTCTGAGGAAAACTCTGGAGATTATGCAGGTAGGCTATACACTTACACTCACTTACAACTTATACATACCCATGCTCATTGACCAATTTGCAGCAACAGCAATTTGCAACACACACACACACACACACACACACACACACACACACACACATATTTTAAATCTCATTGTACTCATGTATATCAGAAATTGACCTCTTACCCTCTTTGCCTACTTCTCTCAGCTGCTCTGCAGAAACTGAGGAAGATCTATCACTCCTCCATAAAGCCAATGGAGCAAGCCTACAAGTACAACGAATTAAGACAACATGAAATCTCAGGTAGGGGAGTTGCCTGGTCGTACACTATGATATGATTGGGTGAAATGCACGTGCAATTTGGTTTATCTTTGGTGCTGAATGGTCCCCTCCAACCCCATCCCCATCCATGTTCATTCATGCCAATTGATTGCTGCAGAATTTCTAAATGATTCAGCACAATCATGTACCATGCCTAACAAATAAATATCCTCACAGGAGCACACATACATAGGCTATTTTAGGAAATGAAATATGGTCTATAGGATTCAAAGTTGCTAGCTATAGCTATAGTGTCATAGTTGAGCATGTTTTTTTTTCTGAACTGATAATCTATTTACCAGCCCTCAGTCTTTTTCACACTATTGCTTCACAAAGTAAGGTTAAGTTGGAATGGGAATGCTGGAACCTTTACTATACTGTGCAAATCCGTAATGGAACCACCAAATTATAAAATAGGTTAGAATGAAGGTTGAGCCAGTGTGTAAGAATGTATCCTCAGTTTTCTCGAAGGCGAACACAAGACATTATGGGATAAGTGTATCTCTGGTGTGCTCACAATGCCAAAACTACAAAGTGCACACAAGTGGGCTGGACAAAGGAGTTGAATCACCTTGAATCACCAAGTAAATTGAGGTTAGCCATTTTCAACAACAGTAATTTCAGGGTGATCCCCTCTAGGTATTTGAAGCCACCAGGTATACTTTCAGCATAGATGCAGTGTCCTTTCTAAAATGAGTATTGCAACATCAAGATAGACTCAATGTAGCATGTAGGTGGGTCTCAATTGCAAAGCGTACCAGTTAGTGAATACTTTCCACTTCAAAGAGTAGAGTGGCCAGGTCGTTGGCACTCTTGCACTCTGAATAGTCTCCATCACATGACATGGAGTGATAGACTATCACTCAACAAACGCTCCTGTTTAGGGGCTAGACTGTCTGCTGCCACTGCTCAGGAGTCAGATGCCATATCATCCCCTGTGCTTGGCCCAAGGAAATCATTGAGAGCCCCTCCTGCTGCACTCTGTCCAGTATCATTTGGAGGAGTGTGAACCATTCATGGACCAGCACGTCCATGCTCTCTCTGTGCAAGCATGTCTACCTGTACTGTCTTAACTCAACTGTACTGTCAGGCTACATAACTGTCCCACCACCTCCTGATGTAAGCAACCAGTTTGTGGCTAATGGGCGCCCCCTGGAGAGATAGATCAGCGCTCCAATTCTATCAGGCAGATGACCCATCTGTAACAAAAGCAAGTGTGCTTTGAGCACACAACAGTCTCCAAGCCAGATAACACATATGGACTGAGTGCAGCCCCCCTTGATGGTTGAAATAAGTCACCATGGCCATGTTATCCATCCTCGCTTGAATGTGCGAGCCACTCGGAAGTGAAAAACACTGTAAGCAGTTCCAGTGCAGTGAGGTGGAGACATCTCTGCGTACCTGTCCACACACTGCTCACTACATTGCCTTTGTAAATGCCCCTCCTGCCATAAAGTAAGGCATCTGTTGTCAGAACGTGCCGAAGTAGGCTACTGCCAATCCATCAAAACGTTGCTAAAATATTGTGTTCTGATGCTTTCATGGACACTCTTTGGGCTTCTCCCTTGATTGTTCGCCTCCACGTCCACCCACGATTGCCTGCGAACTTCTCCTAAATGTATGGTAATTTCTCTAGCCTACTGCGCGACAGAAAGTTGTGTGGTCATGACATCATTGTTAGCCTATTTTTACAAAAACAGCTGCTACGGGGCCATAAGTAAGTATATAAGTATATGTACTTTTTTGATCCCGTGAGGGAAATTTGGTCTCTGCATTTAACCCAATCGGTGAATTAGTGAAACACAAACAGCACACAGTGAACACACAGTGAGGTGAAGCACACACTAATCCCGGCGCAGTGAGCTGCCTGCTTCAACGGCGGCGCTCGGGGAGCAGTGAGGGGTTAGGTGCCTTGCTCAAGGGCACTTCAGCCGCGGCCCACTGGTCGGGGCTCGAACCGGCAACCCTCCAGTTACAAGTCCAGAGTGCTAACCAGTGGTCCACGGCTGCCCTGAGATAAGGTGAGATACAAGGTAATGGAGTCATTCATACATTGTTGTGTTTCTTTAGAAATAAACAATGGACAAATAGAGTTTCAGATTCAGATGTAAAGTTATTCGCTGTCAAAGTGACGTCAAAATGAATGGGGTTCAATGGAATGCTAGCAGTAGTAGGTGATGGCTTGTTAGCCTCAGAATCTCCCATAAGGGGTAGCCTACGCTTTCCGGACGTTCGCTTACCCCCTTGGATGTTACATGTCAATTGCCTCCCATGTTAACTGGCTGAGTTAATGACGTTTCACGATTGATGATGTTTATTTAAATGTCAAAATTGTCTGTAGTAGGCTACATACACTGGACCATGACTATGTCACCAAAAAAATAAATACCTAAATTATTAACTCCATGTGGGTATCGAACCACTAGGCCTACTAAATTAAACTGATTGCATGATAACCATCTACCTGCTTGCGCCACAAACCAACTGACGGCGTGCAGTGAAATTTACTTGACTTTTATAGGCCTACTATTAAAACAAGTCAGCTACTATATGGTATTATGATTGTAGCAAGTTAACACGGCTTATCATGGTATCTGGCTACCATGTTATCTTGCTACAGTTGCCCAAACCATTTAGTAGGCCTTCAAAGTATCATGGTTAAGTTTTACATCTGTCGAAGAAACATCATCAATCGTGAAACATCATCAACACAGCCTGGTGCAGATTGCGCACGTTAAAGTTCTGATTAGATGCATTAATAAAGACTGTGGCACTAAAAGCCAGATTTCCAAATTTGTTGGATTTTTTTATATGGACTAGGCCTATGCTATCTCCTACATCGTTCACATACAAAAGTTTACAAACGTTATTCTTTTTTCTAAATGGGCTTCTTTCGATAGCCTACCACTATGGCGGCAAAGAGAGAGAATTATGATTCAAAATGTAAGTTGACTGTGGTCAAATATGGCGAACAAAATTTGGGTGAAATTGTAGGCCTGTTTCATTCGACCCTCATGCTGTTTCATTCGTCCTGACATGGGCCTGATTTCCCGAAAGCATCGTAAGCTTAAGTAGGTCGTAAAGTCCCTTTTAGGAACATTTTGAGATTTGCTGACTGTTTCCCAAAACCGTATTCGTTAATGGCTAGAGCGTCGTAACAGGTAGGCTACTTCTCATTGAGGTCACCAGCAGAACATACAGGGAAATTACAACTAAGAATAACTTTGAAAAAGCACTGGTAGTTTATTTACAAGACGATTTATACAGACAGTACCTTAAGGAATTTTACCGCTCAACGCCATCTTGAATTTAGTCACGATAAGTCGAGCGACGAGTACGAACAAACAGGTATGATAAGGGATCAGATTCCAAAAATAATTCAGTGGAAATGCATGGATTCAGTTGCTGGAACTGAATCCATGCATTTCCACTGAATTATTTTTGGAATCTGATCCCTTATCATACCTGTTGGTAGCATTGGCTAACTAGCGCCAGATTTCTGAGTGCAGGGGACAAGCCGAGGTGAGCTAAAAGACATACGTTCACACTCGGTATCATGTTTCAACACATTTTAGGTCAAAATCACACCGGAATTCTCCTTTAAGAGCATCTTAAGGCTCATTTATGCTTCTGTGTCGACTCCACGCTGACTACGCTGTTGCCTCAATGCAGGTGTGAACCTTTCGAAGTTCTTCGTTGCCAGTGTCTGCGTCATAGACTGCCGTGCTGAAATATTAATCTTATTTGTTTGGCCTTTACTTGCTTAGATTTTGTAAAAAGTATTGAGAAATAGACACAGTAAAATCCAATGACCTAGCCTGACGAGCCAGACCCACATTAAAATGTAGGGTCTGGGCACTCACTGGGCACTGTTCAGTCCGGGGGGGGGGGGGTAATCTGTTGTCTTTCATATTCCCTCTGCGCGCAATAGGACAGCGTTATGAGTCCCATGCGTTTTCCCAACTGAGCAAGTTGGCTAGTTCAAACTTTTGCCAACTTAAAAAAAGCTTAACTCGTGTCACGCTTTTCGCCAACAGCAACATCCATCTTCTTTGTTTTCAAGTAGCAGGGAATTCAAGCCAAACCGTTGCAACTCTGCCATCAATCATTATGTTAAGCCCGCCTGTTAACGTCTCTATACACGATTTGATTGGCCTGATAGAAGTTAAATTTTTCCAGCACACAAGCCAACGGAGAGTTGCTAGTCTGAGGTTATTTGTGAGGTGTCTGTCAGCCAGTTTATGTTATGTTAGCAAGCGATAGCAATATCATTCCTGTTTTAAAAAGCTCACGTATGCCTGACCACAAAACATCTGATCCACTGGAAATTCTCCCGACTTCCGCAATTGACCTCGCCCTTCCGCATAGGCTCGCCCATCGAACACAAATAAGCCAATAGCAGTTTAGTACCAGACCAATAGCACATTACATTACATTTTACATTGCATCACATTTGCTGCCGCTAGGGTGCATCTAGATTTCTAGGCTAGTGTGTAGCATTATGTTGGCTACAGTCTATGTCAGTTTGCAATGTTTGCGCAGCACACAGAGTATGCGACTTCATAGAATGAAAGTAGCCTACTCCGCTGCTTGTGCAAAGCTGATCCAAAACAAACTACTGGTGCTGACTGTGCATAATAAACTGCATTGATGAAATATATAGTTTGTGAATAATTGCCATTTAAATGTATAGGCAATTATATGGCTATTTAAAAACATATGTCCGGTAGATTTTCTGTATTTCGGGTATTCTGCAATATTATAGACATTTTGTACGGTCAAAAAAAGTCTAACGTAACCTCTGAGTTGGTGAACACTGTGAGGTGCTCTAGTAATGCAGGTGAACACTGTGAGGTGCTCTAGTAACACTGCTGAGTTCTCGATGAACATCATACTGTCTACATTAAAATTCAAAAATGCCCATCTGATGAAGAGGGGTTAACGTTGCTTCCACACATTTTGTGAATGTTCTCTATAGCTGATATTGCCTACTTTAATATGGGTGACCTATTCAAGCACTATTTCTTCTCTTGAATGCTGTCCGACGATTTCATTACATTCTTTTCACTGTTTTTGTTTCTAAATAGTAGTTGAACAAGATGCAATTTAATGAGATTATGATCTTGATTTTTATTCTGGCATGTTCTCATGCACATCATACAGTGAAACACAATGTCTTTTTTACATTGCATTATGGACACAGCATGATTCTTCACTACCAAACAAAACATGGCGATTTTTTTTATCCCCTCATCATCTAAGTTGATTTATATTTCAAGACGGCATGATAATTATTGGGAGAAACACAGAGTGCACAGTTGAATCAGGCTCATTGAATTAAACAATTAAATTGAATCATTGAATTGCAACCAGCAATTGTTGCTCTGTATAGTGCAGATAATCTACCTCATTTTAAATGAAAGATCCTTCAGAGACCTGAGGTCTGAGATCCTTTTTTGGCACAATAAAATATCTGCTGTACAACCCTTTCAGTCTGTCAGTTTTGAGGACCTGCATGCAGAGTAGATTTTCATAGCCAGTGCTTTGAGTATTACTTCACCTTTTCCCTGGCACAGGAATGTGATGGTCTGGCTAAATCATTTTGTAGTTAGAATATCTGAAAAGGAGGCTGGCAAACTGCAATGCGTAGCCCCAAACCTGCACACTCCCACCAAAAGTTTAGGTAGGCATCAAGCCCTAAACGAGTGCCCCTTTATTTATTATACTACTTTTTTACTCATGTGCATTACTCATAGTTGGACAAAGGTTTATGAATGTGACCATCCACATCATCTCTTGGCAGAAGGACATGATTGTGACAGAGGAGCCCTCGGCAAAGGACATATCTGTTTGTGTGTTTAGGATGCAGGCGGAGGCGAGTCTTTCTTTATAGAGGCAGAGTGGGGCACAGTTTTTAAGAACCATATAAGTATAGGTATACATATGGATTTGTGTATGTATATGTATGTATGCAGGTATACAGTATGTGTGTCATGCCATAAGAATTAGTCATAACCTTAGTATTTCTCAAATGTCCTGTCCTTATTCTGCTTATTGGTAATGTTGTCTGTGTGTTTGTGTGTGTGTGTGTGTGTGTGTGTGTGCTAGTGCTTAAGGAGAACTGATAATTGACCTTGATACACAGGCCTGTGGCTGGCCCTTTTACCCTTCTATGGATAAAAAAACCCTTATATCAAATATATCCAACTGAAACACACTACTTCACAACATTGTGATTATTTAAATCTTGTAAGCATTCAGCTATATTCATAAAATGATTTCACTAAGCAATTTGTTTAAATTAGGCAGTTTTCAGTATCTACAACATTTGTTGGCATTTCTGACTTTTGAAGGGGAGTTTGGTAGCATTATGGCATGATCATAAGATGGGTGGTCATGAAAGACACATTACTTCATCCTCTGCTTTCCTACACTCCAATCTCATAATTCAAATTCCTGACAACCCTCTTGTCCTTTACAGAACTGTTCTTTCATTCTTTCTTTCTTTCATCTTTCTTCCTTTCATTCTTCTAATTCTATCATCATTCTCTTTCTTTGTTATCTGACTCTCTCCGTGTTATCCTCCTCATCTGCTTCCCTCACATCTCCCCTCCAACCCTAACAGCCTACCCCGGACGAACACTAGGGGACTCGTGCACAGGTGGGTATAAAAGGGCTATTGCATGCAAACCTGGCTTCAGATAGTATTTATTTCCTTTCAAAATATTTGATTGGACGTGACCGTCCTGGGACCTTTCCATGCTGTCCACTCCTCTGTATCAAGCACAGGAAAGTTAAAAGTGAAGGAAAATAATCACTATCTGTCACCAAGGTCTGCGCCAACTGCATGGCATTGCCCACTGAGTCTGTGGACCCTCCTACCCTTCCAAAACATCTTCCAACTATCCATCTCACACACCGCTATCAATATTTCGGGAAAATGTAGCCTTTCGATGTTCTTTTGGTCTGATTTGGGAGTCGCTTTTATCCTAGTGTCATTCTCATCCTTTAAATATGTGACAACAAAAATCACAATATAGCACTTATCCTGTACTTGTGCATCATTTTGGTTTAGTTTACTGCTAGCAAATGGTTTAAATACTATATTCAAATATAAGAAGAGAAGACACAAAGCAAACACATATCCATGTGCTTATTCAATGATTAAAAAACATGATTCCTTTGCTGAGGAACTTTGTATACACTACCTTGTACATTTATTGGCACCTGTAAAGTTGAGTAAAAGAGGTATGAAAAACATCTTTTGGCAAGGAAACTTGAAGGGATGCAAATATATTTTCAGGGAGAAAAATACCTCATTTAACAAAATCATAATGCCACAATTACAATAATTGGCACCCCTATAATTTTGGCTCCCCTGGCACCATTTTCCCTTCAAATGCTCTACTCATTCTTCAACATAGGAAAGACAGAAGAATACACAATTAAATTAAAGGGAACATGTGCTGACCTCTGTAAATCATGGAATGTCAATCTTTGCCAATTATTTTTGCCCGAAAATGCCAATATGTACAGTAAAAACAATACTTAAGAAGTTCCAATCAACTGGAACTGTGACAAACACGCCTGGACAAGGGCCTATGCACCCATGCACAGTGAGGAGGATGGTAAGAGAGGCTAAAAATCTATTGGAGAGTACCAGAGAAAAGTAGCATCTTGGGGTTACCAGGTCTCCAAAAAAACTCCACAAGTGATCTTTATGCTGAAATGTTATTTTAAAAGTGTGTTAGTAAAAAAACCTTTTTGTCATTTAATTACAAATGTAAGTGGCTGGGGTTGCTAAATGCTATTATGCTAAATGCTATTGTGCTTTATGGTAAGATGAAATGGAGCTTTTTGGCAACAAATAGATAGATAGATAGATAGATAGATAGATAGATAGATAGATAGATACTTTATTGATCCCCAAGGGGAACACTGAAGTGGGTCGGACGTACATAGAAGAATGAATATAGTGAAAAGAACTCCATGCCTACCGATAAGTAGGGTGGAGAGGCTGTGATGTTGTGGGGTTGTTGTTTTTTCAAAGGCCCTGGGAACCTTGCTGGGGTGCATGGTATCATGAACTCCTTGAAATACCTGAGCATTTTAAATAGAAATCTGCCTGTCTCTGCCAAGAGATCATTGAGGCAATACATAGGTCCAGATCAACGCAAAAATGGTTTATTGAACACAAAATCAGGTTTTTGCATGGCCATCTCAGTCCCCTGTTCTGAACTCCATAGACATCCAGGGGGGTGAGCTATAGGACAATATCAAAGGACCATGGAATCTGTATGATCTGGAGAAATTATGTAAAGAGTGCTCTGAAATCCCTTGCTCTGAAATCCCTTGCTTTGTATTCTCCAACGTTATGGAATGTCATAGGAGAAGACTAACTGTTTTATTGGCAAAGAGAGGCTTTATAAAGTATGTATAGTATTTATAGTATATATAAAGTCAGACTCCAGCAGTTTATTACAGCCCTGAAACGTTTCTCTTTTCCTCAAAACTATACACTCAGAAGTGTTTATCATGAAAACTTCACCAGGGTTCAAATAAATGTGCAGGGTGTACAGTATGTGTGTGACTATGTTTATGTTGTTTTTTGTTGTGTGGTTTTATTACTGTGTATGTGTGTGTGGTGTGTGATGAGAATAGAGAAAAAATATGATGACATACATTAGTGCAAAGGGACAGCAAATATTGATTTATGAACAGTTAGCAAAACATACTTGCATCTACTCCGTGGTTAGATCTGTGCTGGTTTTGCCAACTACAGGAATAAAGAACTTGACATCTTCTTCTTCTAGCCCTTTATAAAGCGAACTACAGTATACAACTCTCAGTACAACATTGATTTAATGGCACAACATGATTCTACATGGCCTCAAACACTAAAAGTAAAACCTAAATGTTGAAGAATTGATGGCCGTTTCAAGAAAATTCCACATTACTTTAAATTAATGTTCATGTGTGAGATGCTCTGGCACACATATGGGGGACATTCTTCAGAGTTTGTCTTTGCCAGACCTATCTTTAAAGATGTATCACAAGAGAAGATAATCTATAACTTGTTTCTCTGCTACTAATCCTTTGCCATTATTTGAGCTATGCCTGGTGTTTGTTTGAGTGTGTCTGTACTTGTGCCTATATGTGGTTGCTATGAGTTGCCTTGTGTTATGTGCTTTATGAAAAAATCAGTGCAAGGTGGTGCAATTTGTTAAGTAAAATGTAGTTGTACCAGTAAAAGTACCAACATCCATTTAAAATTATACTGTGTGCATGCAATAAATGTGCAGTGATGTATTCTTTCATGTCAGTATATATTTATTTTAATGATTACATCTCAATGAATGACACCTATGCTTTGATAATTGTCTTCCTACCTGGCATCATCTAAGAAAATGTACAGACATAATGTGGATGTAAAGCTTGTCGCATAATTGGTTTGAAGGAACACATAGATGACAAAGCACTGTACAGTAATAAATGTTACGCTTTTCAGAGGAGGACTCATTCAGTAGTCCAACATTGTGCATTTGTATTTACAAGAGTGACAGATACATAATAATTACTTAGTTTATGTCCTATTTCCACAGATGGAGAAATTACTTCCAAACCCATGGTGCTGTTTCTGGGTCCATGGAGTGTAGGCAAATCCTCTATGATCAACTACCTGCTGGGCCTACAGGACCTTCCTTACCAGCTCTATACAGGTACTACTCTCTTCCTTGTTTTCCACTAGTATGGAGTTAAATCAAGGCCATTAATCTTTTGAGCTAGTGGAAAGATGTTCTAAATAATATGTGTAATAAAGAAATATTGTGCATATGTGAAAATAAAATGTGCACAGACTTACCCATGTGTAAATAACTTTTATAGATGTAGAAATAAAAGTGTGAAAAAGTTTTGTTAATGTCAATATAATTTGCAAATGCATGCCAATTTAATCCCTTTCTTACTTTTCTGTGTGACGCTATAGTATATAAGATTCAAGGCTCAAGTTCCAACTATGCATTTCGGTCCGTTTTTACACCCTTTTTGAAGAGCCAATCAGCACATTGCTTTACATCGACCTATTCAGCAAAGGCCATCTCGCTCTAACATCAGAGCGTAACAGGAGGAGTGGTCACCTAATCAGCCCATTTAACTGTTCTGTTTCCACTGCATTGGAGGATATCAACATTTAAACATAGATTGATAACTTTATAATTATCATTGCCCCAAGGTCGTGTCACCAGTTTTGAAGGCTAGTGCTAACTGCTAACTTCATTTACAATGCATGTCTGCAAAATCACTTTTATATGTTGATATGTTAATGCATCTAAAACATATTAGCATATTTGCAATTAGAATTTTGACTCCACACTGTAGTGATAACATCTCCAGGGTCTTAACACTAGTCATGGTTTAAATGCATTTCCAGAGATTGCCAGGTCATCTAAAAGTAGTGACCATGGCTAGTTCATTCATTGCAATGCATTTCTATGCAAATTGTGGTTGTTATTCCAACGCATCTGAAGCATATTTACACTTTGAACTTCAGCTCCACACTGTAGTAACACCATCTGCAGGGTCTCAACATGTAAGCCAGCTAGTCTGACATGGTTTAATTGCATTTCCAGAGACTGCTAGGTCATCTCAAAGAAGTGACCATGGCTAGTTCATTCACTGAATAGGCTGGCTGTATCTGGCATCATTGTGACACTTCCCCTGTGGCCAGCCTGCAGTGAGGGATAACTATAAGAATGTTCAGATTCCTGTCAGTGACTGAGTTTACTTAAAGAAGAGATGGTAGGCTACTGCTAGTGTCTTCATTTATCATGTTGCTGCAATGAAACAATTTAAGCTAGGCTAATCAAATCTGCAGCTTCAAAACTAGTGACACAACCTTGTAACACTATTAATGTGTTATTAATGTTGATATCCTGCTGCAGTGGGAAAAGAACTGCTGGCAGGGCTGATATGACCAAAATGTCGCCCCCAATATACAGAGAAAGGAAAAGAAAGAAAGAAAAAAACACTGCGCTACAGGAAACCAACAAGCACCACCATCTGAAATGTAATCAAATGTAAATAACGCACAAATTAGTAGCCAGAGAGTACACCCCTGAGGGGTTTGTCCTGGTGGTTTTGCATTTTTTGTTAGTGGCATGCGCTATCAAAAGCTTCCATCTGCACCTAGGCCTACTGCGGTGCGGTAGGCTTGTCAACAATATCGCAAAAGCTACCGGTACAATTCTCACAAAACTTGTTGGAAAGGTATAGCACAGGCTAAGGAAACCCCATTAATTTTTGGAGCCGGTCAGACTCAAAGGGAACTTTGAAGTATATCAACCATATTGTAGCCTATTCTTGCAATGATAGCGAAAGTGAAACTTTGTGCCCTTTTAGTTTAAATGATGTATTTGTGCATGCATGTGTCATTAATTTCTTTCACATGTCTTACAACATAAATAATGTATTCATATGTTAGTAATAATGTCAGAAATTAACCTGTTTATCGGCCTCTGAGAAATGTGATTAGCCGCCAGCACAATAAAATCAAAAACAAATACAAATCTTACAGGCTACAGGTCCAAACCTATGAGTCTAAGCCTTAGTTTAAAAAAAAGTAAGTAATTAGTCAAAGAGCCATTGCATTATGTGTAATAAAGAGGTGAACAAAGATTGTAGTTTATTTTAAAATATACATTTTGGAGACAAATGGAGTCATACCACAGGTCTACAGTATGTCCAGGGATGGATTACTGAATGGGCCTACTGGGCCCAAGAACTCAGGGGGCAGCCATGGCCTACTGGTTAGCACTTCGGACTTGTAACCGGAGGGTTGCCTGTTCGAACCCCAAGCAGTAGCAGCGGCTGAAGTGCCCTTGAGCAAGGCACCTAACCCAAATGTTTTATCAGAGTTTGTGCTGATACATGATACATTCCTTTATCTTGTATTTTTTCTGTCTTTGTATTATATCTTAGGTGCTGAACCCACTACCTCAGAATTTACAGTGATAATGCATGGAGAGAAGATACGCTCTGTTGAGGGCATTGTTATGGCTGCTGACAGTTCACGCTCTTTCTCACCCCTGGAGAAGTTTGGACAGAACTTCCTGGAGAAGCTTATTGGTATTGAGATGCCCCACAAGCTACTTGAGAGGGTCACCTTTGTCGACACACCTGGCATTATTGAAAACCGCAAGCAGCAGGAGAGAGGTGATTGTATTGCAGAATATTTTCCTTAAAATCAGACCCAAAGAAAAGCTCAACACATAGCAGGAATACATAAGATTCCAAGAAATATGTTTAATCTTAATGTTTTCCTGTTGACATGAGTAAAACATTTTAGAATTACACCTAAAAGTGGGCCTTGGTCAGGACAGGAATCACAACAGTAGTATTTTCTAGAACTATGCAATACAGTATTTATTCCTATGATATAGAAGTTAGAAACATCAAATTTACTGTTATATATCATATCATATCATTTGACTGGTGTGTAATGTTATTGCCTTGTCTCACCTCTCCACAGGCTACCCCTTCAATGATGTGTGCCAGTGGTTCATTGACCGTGCTGACTTGATCTTCGTGGTATTTGACCCAACTAAGCTGGATGTGGGTCTGGAGCTGGAAATGCTCTTCCGCCAACTGAAGGGGCGTGAATCCCAAATACGCATCATCCTTAACAAAGCTGACAACTTGGCTACCCAGGACCTAATGCGTGTCTATGGTGCCCTGTTCTGGAGCTTAGCCCCCCTTATCAATGTAACTGAACCACCACGTGTCTACGTCAGCTCTTTCTGGCCTTATGACTATGCCCCTGACACAAGTAGAGAACTGTTCAAGCGTGAGGAGATATCTCTCCTGGAGGACCTTAACCAGGTGATTGAGAACCGTCTAGAAAACAAGATAGCCTTCATCCGTCAGCATGGTATCCGTGTGCGCATTCATGGCCTGCTAGTAGACCGCTATGTCCAGACCTTCAAAGAAAAGATGAGCTTTTTCAGTGATCCTGAACTTGTTTTCAAAGAGATTGTAGATGACCCTGACAAATTCTATATCTTTAAGTCCATCCTGGCCAAAACAAATGTTAGCAAGTTTGATTTGCCCAACCGGGATGCCTACCGTGATTTCTTTGGCATCAACCCAGTGACTAGTTTCAAGCCACTCACAGCGCAATGTTCCTACATGGGTGGCTGCCTGCTGGAAAAGATTGAGAGGGCCATCACAGGTGACCTTCCGAGCCTCCTAAGCAGCATCACCTCTGGCAAAAACCCCATATTCCCTCCTTCCTGCGAGGCCACAGGGTGTGGGGAAAAGCCGAAAAACCGCTACAGAAGAAACTGAGGGAAGAGACAGAATGAGAAGAATGGATGTGAAAGGGAATGAAAAATGAGGAGGAGCCATTGAGTACTGATGTGAGCAAGCACTGTCAGTCTTGTGGCTTTCTTCGGAATGTTACCAGAAAGGGGAGAAAGTCATTCAGTTCTGTGCATTTCTATCCTGGATGGAGTGGAATTCAGTGTTGGGTTTCATTAAACACAGGCGAAGGATTGACATTGGATACCTGAGATTAGTTACATACAACTCACTCTCCTCTCCTAGACACTACTGTTATGAACTGTCTACAATTTGATTGAAAAAAAGAATATATATATATATATATATATATATATATATATATATATATATATATATATATATATATATATTCACATGAGAAAAGAAAAATATTGCAAGAAAGGGTAAATATATATTGATGTGAATAAAAATGAAAGTTGAAAAGAGTTGCAGCAATGTGTAACTTTTCTATTCAGTATTTTTAGTGGGGAAAAACTGTTGGGTGAACCAATTGTTATTCTAAAAATATTTCAAATGCTGTTCTTTTGCAAGTCAGGATTACAGCCTAACTCTAACTTCTATACTCCTTAATGTTTTTCCAAATTTATGAACATGGCAGAGAAATTGTCTGTGTTTTTTTTTTTAAGTAATAAAAGTGAATGATCATGGTCAGGCTGGGCATGTCTAGAGCTGCTGTTGATGTTTGTCAAATTAAAACCCCTAGAACAATCAGTGTCTCATTGATAACAAAAGGCAGTTGTGTCATTGCCTTTCCATCAGGTGTCCTGTCTCTGGGTAGGTCCATAAAACATTACCTATTAAATGCTGCCAAAGGACATAGACCTCTGAAGTTCGCCTACAAAAAAGAACCAAAGCTGCCATCTTTGCCCATATAAGGAGATCAGGGTGTTAATTGAAGCTACGTAATTACCTATGGCATGTTGCATTGCAAGTTAGCTCTGGGGTAGCAAAAATCTAAGTTTGCCGTCTTAACATATCGTAGATCACAGGAGCCACTCGAAGGCAGAGGACAAAAGTGTGTTGAGCAAAATGTCTGCATTTCATACTTCTTAGTCCCTGCGAGAGTTTAACAGGTGCGATAATTTAAAAACCCCATGTTATTTTCCCATAGGAAAAATCACAAGATACTGGATCTCAAAGATGGCCGCTTTTTTGTATGCGAGCTTCAGAGGTCTATTACAGTTTATCAAACTGCCCAGTGAAAAAATACTAAATATATTTCAAACATTTTCATTTTTGATGTCTCTATTTGGAAATAAATTGAGAAATATAATGCAATTTGGCTGCTAACAAAATCACACCTGGGGTTAGTTGTTCAAAAGTAATCTGAATGGATTCCGACTGTAGGATTGGATCAAATCTTGAAAATGGGTTGATCAAAGGGAAAAAATGATACTGAAGTCGGATTGTATCACATAATCTAATCATAGTTTTGATCTGGATAAAACCTTCACTTTGTGTTGTTCAAAACTTTTGAGTTGGATTGGGATACATTTGATCCAAAAAGGCAGGATTACAATGATCCCAACAAAGGGGTGGATTTTTTAGGCGCAAAATTACAGTACAGTACATAAAAGTTACAGTAATAGGAGACAAGGTATGATTGTTTGTATTTATTTATTTGTCATGGATAAGATGAGAGGTCTGACTGACAATGACAATGGAAGGGGATGTTTGTATTGTTTTATTGTGGTGTTTTCAGTCTCTTTAGATAACACAGTTAAAACTACCCCAGGCCACCTATTTTAACTGTTGTTCCTTGCATAGCCACTAGACTAGATTGTGATATGTAGTTCCATTTAGAAACACAGGTAATCCAGATTTCATAATCCTGAAAAGGTTGTATCCGGATAAGGTTGATCAAATCGTAAATTGCTTTTAAAAACAGGCATACAAGAAACATGGATTACCTGATCCTGGATAGTAAAACATGAGATTTCCAAATCTGGATGATTCTGATCCAGATTAAACTTTTTGAACAACTGGGTCCTAGGATTACTTGGGGCTGTTGGCCCTCAACCATGAGTATGGAGAGGAGTAATTCTTGGACACCAAAAATTACTGTTGCACCTTGTGAATGTAATGTTATGTATGTTTGAAAAGGGAGACTAAAAAAAATACTTTTATTGCCCTGGACAAACCACTGCATCTGCAAAGGCATTCTTCACACATTCACTTCCATCTATTCGATACTGAGCATCTTGAGGTAACGTTGTAGCCTATTAAAAGAGAGTTTGGTCTGAAGCCATTTAGAAACTGATGTACTCAGAGACTACCAACAACAGAACCAGTATTCAGAGCGCCGGTTCTGTTTCTTTGAACCATGTCAAGAGCAACTTTACTTTTGGTTACCTTTATATGTGTTATTTTCACTTTATCACATCATCCACTTCCCTGCCTGCTAAACTATTAAATCTATCCTCAAATCTAGCCTATAGCCTAGCTGCAGAAATAGTTCTAGATTTTATATAAGTTTGAGAATAATTACTGCCCTGCATTATCTTGCTGTTTATTGACATCTTTTTCTTCTATTGGTTATCTATCTATAGGAGAACTTGGCAACTATTTCAACTTAATAAAACCGTTTAGAAATATTTGGATGGTTAACTAACCTGTTCTGGTGAAAATGGTGACTTTCCCCGCTCCCCCTAGCATCCCAGGTGGAAAACCAACCTTGCAACATTGGGACTGACGTCCTGGTAAGAGAAGTGAGAAACAAGAAACTCGAATCCTGTTTCTTACCTTGTAATGTCCACATTGTTGTGCCAAACGTATGCTAACCGTTTCGCTAGCTTGTAAACAAATCCACATGTGCTTTATCGTTAGTTTTTTCCCCAGTTTGAAATAGCATAATGCACAACTTCTCCAGCAGACAGGGAAAATAGGCTCCCGCTGGATTTTCATGTGAAAATTGATTTTTTTTTTGCATATTTTACTAATATAGAGTCTAAGGAACAAGATTTCTTTTGTCTTCAAATTTTCAAGATCCATCTTTAGTGTTTATTTTTTAAAAGAAGCGATTCCGATTGATTTTTTCCACATAAAACCCCCAGATAATGTAGACAGGTTGTTGGTTCTAAAACAATATCCATAGTTTTCAAACTTTGAGTGTCTGAAAAGTGTAAAAACACCCGAGGAGGCCATTGTGGACATTGAGACTGTTTTCTCGTCTGAGAGAGAGGAGCTACCTTGTGCACTGAGCTACCTTGTGCTGGCCCGTCTGTTTGAGGAGGTCGTTGGCAGGGCATCCAGGGCTCTTGATATTCCCCTTCCAGAGAAGCCCCTTGCCTCTGCATCTAGGTTCCACACAGACATGACTGAGCGGCCAGTGGCGGCGCTCATTCCCCTCCTACCAGACTTTAGCGACTTTGTCTGTCGCCAGTTTTCCTCCCCAACTACTTTTCGTAGGTGGTCTGGCCAGGCTAAGGTGCTTTCTAACATGTACGGCGAAGGGCTGATTGGTTGTGGCTCGCTTCCCCCAGTGGATCAAGCTTTGGAGCCCCTCTTCTCCTCTCCCAACTCCCTCTTGGTGGTCCCTCCTGCCTCAGTGCCAATTGCAGGACTATGGAGGCTCTGCTGGGTAAGCTGCATAGGCCCATAGCGATGCAAGCCCGTCTGGCTAACACAGCGGCCATTCTGTCCCTGTATGTGACACCTCTCTGGTCTCTTGCAAAGCAGTGCCGGAGATCCCACTCTTTTGAGAGAGCTCCAGTCAGCCTCTGTGTGCCTCGCTGCAGTGTCTAAGGAGCAGGCAGTGGCATCGGGCCGCTCCTTGGCTCAGTTCTGGGTAGCTAGACGCCATCTCTGGCTGTCTCAATCTCAGCTCCAGCAGGCAGACAGAGAGCGTCTTTTGAGAGTGCCGGTGGAGCACTCTGTTTGGCCCACAGGCAACCACCCTGTTGCAGCAGGCACGTGACAGCTGCCGCTGTGCGGAAGAGGTGTCAGGGTCTCTTGGCAGGCGCCCTAGGGCATTCACGCCTCAGCCAACACCTACCTTGGGGCATCCGTGTTCCCTGATCTCCCGTTTCCTCAGCAGACCATGACTCAGCCTGTCTGAGTCATGGTCTGCTTGCTTCTTTTTTCATCTTAAACCTGTGGCTATGCATTGCCTAATATTAAGTTACAATTAACAAATTACCGGTAGTGGGATTAATTTAACAAGTTGCGTGAGTGCTTGATGAAGGGACGTAACAATGGATTCAATCCAAATGAAGTCTCTGTACGATACCATCCATCAAGTCAAACATGATCTAATGACTTACTTTGACACTAAAGTTGATCCGATTTTTGGTACCTTGAGCGGAATGGAGAGATCCCTATCCACATTAGGTGATCATGTGTCGCTACTGGAACGTGTCGGAATAAATGAAGACAATCTGACCAATCTCTCTACCCGAGTGGAACAACTTGAAAGTGATAATAAATACCTGGTTGATAAGCTCGAGGATCTTGAAAATAGGAGCAGATCTGCAAATCTTCGCTTTCTCGGGATACCAGAGGCCACAGAAGGCTGTGACATTCTCGAATTTATGGCTGGTCTGATCCCTCAACTCCTGGGCAAAGACGATTTTCCTACGCCGCCGGCTATCAAGTGGGCACACCGCACCTTTGTCCACAAAGTCCACTCTTACGAGAGTCCCAGCCCTAGGCCTATCCTGATAAAGTTGAGCCATTTTCAAGATAAATTAAAGATCTTTCGCCTAGCTCGTGGAAAAAAGATATGACTTTTAATGGCAGCCGCATCTTCATCTACCCAGACTACAGCGCTAACTTGACAAGGAAACGTAAAGCCTTCGTCACGGTTAAACGGAGGCTCCGGGATATGGGTCTCCATAAGGAGTATTCCCTTCGTTATCCTTGCACTCTGAATGTTGTAGTTGATGGAGAAAAACGTGTTTTCACCGATCATAAAGAAGCTGAAGCTGCCTTTACACCATCCACTAACTCCTCCATGAACTCTCCTGGGTAGTGTAGCCCAGGCTACACTTTTCTTTGTTGTTTGTCTCTCTCTTCCTTCATCTCTTATTTTGTTACATTGTTTCCGCAGCCATTCTAAATATTTCTAATGCCTTCTTAAATCAAGCGTATCTAAAACGTTTCTTCTGGTACTCGGCTGCTAATTTAAGTTAATGCATGAAGTTGATGCGTGGTAGTGTTTGCCATAAATTGTCTCCACTGTAAGGCCTAAGTCTCCCCTGATGCAGATTTTGTTGCTCCTGTTAGGATATATAATATTTTTTTTTTTTTTTTTTTTTTTTCATACATGTGTTAATAAGAATTATCCATAACAATTTAAAAATGACCTCTCAAAGGCACCTGACTTAGGCTAATATATTAATAAAAGTTTTGTTTTGAGCCACTCTAATGTCTTCTCTGTGTAGCAGGCCAAGCTTATTGGTTTACTTACCAAAAAATCTGGGCATGGGGACTTGGATTAATAGGCTAGTCTTGTATTTGTGTTCTGTTGTCCTGTCTTGTCTTTGTGTGTGTGTTATGTTGTTTTTTGTATGTTTAATTTTAATGACTTTTTACTTTATCATTTTGAGTCCTACCATTTACTCCCTCTTACTTATTCAGTTCTACAATGTCTGTTCAGTGAATTTATTTTCTTAAACTTTAAATATCGTACTGGACGGTGATAAAGGTCTGAAAATAATTCACTTAAACATATGAAGTCTACTACCTAAAATTGATATTCTTCAAGTATGGGTTGAACAGTATAAACCGGCTGTTATTACTTTATCTGAAACTTGGCTTACTAATAAAATACCTAACAATGAAATCGAACTAGCTAATTATGTTTTATATAGGGCTGATAGAGGTGCAAGAGGTGGTGGTGTATCTACATATGTGTCTTCTAATCTAGTTTCAGAGTTAATTATGCTAGATATTGAACCCCTGCTCTATAGTATATAACCATTGGAAATATATATCGACCTCCCTCTGCACCTGCTGAATCTATAAATTACATGATCTCTACCATTAATTCTATTAAAGACACAAACGAGCTTATACTATTGGGTGATTTCAACAAAAATTGGCTTGATAAATCTGCTACTAAGGATAAAAATAGTTTTGGAAATCTTAATCTAACCCAGTTAATCAGTGAACCCACCCGTGTTACACCAACATGTCAGTCTCTGCTTGACTGGATACTAGTCTCTCATCCACACAGGTTCTTAAAATCAGGAATTATGTCTGATTGTTTCAGCGACCATGCAATTGTGTACTGTATATGGAAAATCAAACTGCCTAAATTACCTCCCAAATTAATTACAATTAGACAATATAAAAAACTAAATGTAGATCAACTTATTAATGATATAATTTCAATTAACTGGGATAGGTATCAGTTAATACCAAGTGTCCAAGACGTGTGGGATTTTTTACATTCAGAACTGAATATAATTATTGACAAACATGCTCCCATGAAAACTAAGTACAAGTAAAAGGCTGGCGCCTTCCTTGGATAAGCGCTGATTTGATTACTCTTTTCAGGCAGAGAGATGCTGCTTGGGCTTCATTTCGTCTAAGAACTCTGCTGATTGGGATGAATACAGGAGGCTACTATGACAAGAAATGCTAAATCTTGCTATTACAATACTTCTCTAGCTAGTAAACCACTTAATTTTTATTTTTATTTGTATTTTTTTAGCTACTGATCCAATCAATCTTTTTATTCTTTTCATTTTTTATTTACAGTAACGCTTGGATATACTCTGAATGTTCATTATTCTCTGTTACTTATTATGTTGTGATTGTAAGCTCTGTGTGTTTTTGTTGTTGTTATTGTTGTTTGTCTTGAGTTTCTTATTGTGTTGATTGTCTTGTTTTGTTCTGTTTTTCTGTTATGTATTGTGTCCATGTGTCTTGTTTCTGTTATATTTTGTCCTGGACCCCCTCGAAAACGAGATGGTACATCTCAAGGGGCTATCCAAATAAAAGAATTTAAAGTTAATTTAAAGTTCATGGCAACTGTTGTGCCTTTTCCTCAGATGGGTCGACGGTGGTTCTTCACCCCAGCCTTCCTACCCAAGGTCCTGATTGACTTCCATCTGTCGCAGTCAGTGGAGCTGCGGTCTCTCCCGGCCTCAGCAGCAGACCAGCTGGCAATTTGCCCAGTCAGGGCTCTGTCTGAGTACATGAGGCGTACTCAGACTCTACGGAGGTCAGACCAGCTCTTTGTTTACTTTGACCCTGGGTGCTTGGGGCGGGCCTCTGTCGAAATCCCGGCTATCCCATTGGGTTGTGGACGCCATCCAGGAGGCCTACACTCTTGCTCCACATTCTCCAGATTCTACCATCTGAATGTGGCAGCTAGCCCCTCCTTTGCCGAGCATGTGCTAGGCATGGCTCTGCGGTAAAGTTGGGAGCCTCCCTTTCCCTTGGTTTGCTTTGCGTCTTGCGGGCCAACCTGGGTGGCCCATTGTCACAGTACTGGCCCTTGCGCCTGGCGGGGCCCTGTTCTGTGTTCAGGGTTGGGTCTTGCGGACCCACCCGGGCTACTCATCTGCCCTCTGGCTTGGCCTCGAGCGGCATGTAAGTAGTGTACTTTTCAATTTAATTTTATTTTCACTTATAGAGCACCAAAACATTACACATGTCTCATGGCGCTTACAGAGTGTTAGGCGATCTGTAGCGTTTGTATAGTTTGTTGGTGGCACACGGACGAACTAAACATTGTGGCACATGGTGCTAGGGTGCAATATTTCCTCGCCGTACATATGGAATATGTAACGGAGTGGAGAGATGGTCTCGAGACGATAGAGAACGTTGGGTTATGTTGTAACCCTGGTTCTCTGAGTGAAGAGACCATCTCTCCAGTCATCAGGCCGCTCGGAGACCCGTTCCGATCAAACTATCAGTGATTACACGCCAACACAGGTGTTTTATAGGTTCGGGTTGGGCGTGTCCGGGTGAGCCGGTGTGTCTTAAAGCCTATCCATGGTCCTTAGCAGGTGGGGGTTCATTCCCCGTACATATGGAATATGTAACGGAGTGGAGAGATGGTCTCTTCACTCAGAGAACCAGGGTTACAACGTAACCCAACGTTAAGTAGCAGTAGGCAAAATTAACAAACAAAAGAATATAAGTTACAAACAAACAGACAAACCACGGATATAAGTTACAAACAAACAGACAAACCACAAATGGCCCTCTCATAGCCTGAACTAATACAAAAAAACAAATAACTCAAGGGAAAACATTGGTCAGACACTAAACCGTGTGCATTTGCTCTCTTTAAAAGCAACGGGTTATCCACAGCCAACAGGCTGGGCGTGTGAGAGAAGCGATGAAGTCTAAGAATAAAGAATAAAGCCATGTTCCTCCAAAAACAACCACAAGCACCCATGCACCAAACAATTCAAATGACTAGCATTGTTCTCCCAGAGAGGAAGCTACCTATATGATCACCACCATGGGTGGGCGTGTGTGCCAGCGCTGCAGGTCAGCCTTTCCACATACACCTCTGGCTTTAAAGTTCACCGTCCTGGTAGCATACCTATCTACTGCCAAGGTCTGAAGAGGATGGGGAAAACATTTACTTCTGCTACACTGGCAGAGAACTCATGTGAAACAGACTGTGGGAGGTGGAAGGGGTTTGAATGCTGTCCGGCAGTATTATGAGTGGAACGTCAGAGGGATAGAACCGGATCAGGGTTCAGACCCAACTCTTCACCACAGCCAGCTCTGCTTCTTCCAAAGTGTCTATGCTAAATGGTGCCGCTGCCGGGTGGCTGGCACTGTTTGTGGAGGGTTGGACATCTGGTACACCCTCCAAATGAGCCTGGCACAGTTGGTCAAGGCTAAAGTTAACACCATCTTGGTCACTGTGATGCTAAGCACTAGTCCTTGTGTGGACTATGGCTACCCTCAACGGATCTCCAACTGCAGGGTTACCGAGGCCTGGCTCCTTCCCGATACCCCCATGAGGCTGTGGAGCAGCCAGTGCTGGTGGGCTGGATGAATCTTGACCGGTGGGAACAGGTTTAAGCTTGGAGCGATGCATGGTCTTAAGGGGGCCCTCTTACCCATATGGCCTGATGTTATAGAGTGTGCCAATTCCATCCAGACACTCCACAATTTCATACTTGGTGGACGCCCATGTATCCTGGATTTTGTGGCAACCGTGAAAATGGTTCTTGCAAAAGAGTGTACATGCACATTACATTTAGCAGACACTTCTTGACCAAAATGACTTACATATGTCAGCTATATTACAAGGGATCACATTGTCCCCGGAGCAACTTGGGGTTAAGTGCCTTGCTCAAGGGCATAACAGTGGAAGCCGGGAATTGAACCGACAGTTTTCAGGCTACTGCACGCTAGCCCAGCTCCTTAACCACTACACTACCACCGCCCACTAGAAAGGCCAGGTGGTAATATGGGTACGGTGTCAGGACCACCATGCCTACGATATATCGCAGCCTATTCTAAGTGTCTCCTAGCACTAGCATAGACAGAAGTCAGGTACTCTTGATGTTACACCACCCAATCAGTCGGTGGACTGCCCCTGTGGTCACCTCCAGTATTTCCGAGTAGGTGGTCGACTGGTAACTGTGGCTTCTGACCAAACATCAGCTCGTATGGGGAATGCTGTGTGGACTGGTGCACGGTGGTATTATAGGCGAACAGGAGCTGAGGGAGCAACTGGGGCCATTTATGGTTCTTTTCAGGGGGTAAGGTCCTGAGCAAGTCATGAAGTGTCCTGTTGAAACGTTGACATTGACCGTTCTCCTTTGGATGACAAGCGGTGGTTCTACTTTTTGTTATGCTGTAGATGTCACATAAGTGCTTCAACAGCTCCCCCTCAAAGCTGCGCCTCTGATTGGAGTGGATTCTCCCTGGCATGCCATACACATAGAACCATCTCTCAGTTAGAATCTTAGCTACTGTGGAAGCTCTCTGATCAGGGGTGGGAAAGGCCTGGGTAAACTTTGAGAAAAAATCTGTGACTACCAGAACATTCTCTTGTCCTGTGCTAGCCCAATCCAAGAGAGTAAAGTCAATGGCAATTTTCTCCAAAGGCTTAGTGGCTGACAGATTTCCCAAGAAGGTTCTGGCTTGAGTTGTCTTGCTTTAGCAACCACACAGTGCACAGTGCTCACACTCAGAACACCACTTTTGTACCTCATGCCACATCTGGGGCCAGTAGCATCTCTGGCGTATCAGATCTGTGGTCCTGTCCACCCCCAGATGGCCATGGCTGTTGTGTAAGCTAGTAAGCACTTTGACTCGCAACACCTTGGGCAGTAAAAGCTGCAGCACTGGATCCCTGGAAGGAGGAGCCTGAATCGCTCGGTACAAGGTCCCATCCACTTCCTGTATCTGGGACCACTGCGTTATCAGCTGCTGGACTTCCCTTGGTTCACTCCACTTGTCTTAACGGGTAGGTGGTAGTCCCTGTCGCCAAAACCACAGAAATCTGGAAATAAAGGGATCAGTCCCTTGCAGGACTTTCAGGTCTCTTTTGGTTCGACAAGGGATGGTGTCCACCATACAAGATTCTGTCACCCAAGAGTCTGGGATAGGTGCTCTCAAGGCTTGCATGTCGGCTATGGCAATTGGCAGGGGGACGTCCAGGCTGTGTGACACAGATCGCAAAGTGTTAGTGGTGCTTGTGGGAAGCCTAAAAAAGGGTATCGGCATTGTGATTAGTTGTCCCAGGACGATATTTGATGTTGTAATCAAAGAGGGCAAGCTGAGAAACCCAGCACTGTTCCAGAGTGCCCAGTTTCGCTGGCTGCAGGTATTGGAGGGGATTGTTGTCAGTGTACACGGTGAACTTGTTGCCTAGGAAATACTTGCAATTTTTTTCCATAATTGCCCACTTGACTGCAAGGAGTTCGAGTTTCATGGCACTATAATTTGACATATTCCTCTCACTTGCCCACAAGCCCCGGCTAGCAAAGGCTATCGGTCGCCGTAACCCATCCTTCTTCTGTGACTAGTGTGAAAATGGATTGTGAATTTGAATAATTTTCACAAGAAAATACAGCGGGATTACACAAGACACCGTACTATTGTCAGCAGTTGACTCAAGTCAACTATGCTTGTGATTGATATACCATTCAGTTGAGGGCACCACAAATTACGTTAGAGGATGGTGACAGGCGGTGATGAGCGCTGTTTGCCTATATAGACAGGGAAAAACCTAGAGCAATCCGATAATGGTCACTACCAAACTTTTCTCAGTTGATCCTGTAGTACTTTTTTGCATAGAATCCAATTTTGCTTGCGACATTTTTGTATTGTGCATAGTTAATGAGATAATTTGTATATTGGAATAAATTAGCCAATATAAATATATCACAAAGACATGTATTGATAATTTGGTGATGTAGTGGGGGCAGTGCTCGAATTATCTTTCTGTCTTTAAGGGGGTCTCTCTATCTCATAAAAAGTTGGCACACCCTGCGCATATAGCCTAACAAGGTGATACAATCATACATAAGGTGATACAATCATACATAGCCTAGTCGCGAGTGGCGCTTTTGTGCAGTATATGTGCACAGTAGGCCTATAGGTTATAACTTGACACACGCACACAACAGATTTTTCATAGAAATTTCACAATACAAAGAAATAGACTAAACGATTTAGTCTGAGTGCCATTCTCAATTTCACAACGTAACTCATTTGAACCAGACCACCATCTCAGATAGGCTATCCTCAGTGTCAAACACAATAATGCATGTAGTCTTTAACTTATACACAGGGAAAATGCCCTAACTGACAGAAATTAATAAAGCCATTGCAGCCAAACTATGTTCTAGTATTATAGGCTAATGTACACGTAGTGATAACAACACCTGGGAGTTCAGTCTTCTTGTGTGTTTAACCGTGGAAATAAATAGACAAACAATTTTGGAATTTGCACTAAGATGTTGTTGGGAGTAGCCATTAATTATTCCACCATTAGAGATTGTTAACAGGTGTTTCAAAATATCTGGGAACTTTCCGGAGCTCTGAATGGCAGAGGATAGCTACAGATCAGTTCACACAATCATTGAAGTAGGCTGCATTATGGGCCATCATTTATGGCTTTGTCAATCAACATAGAAGAGGACAAGCGCAAGTTCAACAGCAAACAGGACATTTTCAGCAGTTCAGCATTTTCAAATCTACCCATGTAGGTTAGCCCAATGAACGCCTATATGTAAATAGACAAAACACTCGCATCAAAGCAGGGTGACGTCTTCGGACTTGCGAGTGCTCTGGTGGTGAAGTGTCATGCTGCGTTCAAAAGCGTATAGGTCTACGTCCCGTAGTAGCCTATTTTAATTTAACGTAAGAGATCGCACAGGGATGGATAATGAGCGTTGTTTAAGTTCAAATTACAATGCCAGACACCTTCAGATATGAGAGACCCCCTCAGATTTTTGACTTTGTTGTTTTCATGGAAGCCAGTCCTCACTCTATGGGAACTCGGCTCCCTCTGGCTCCCACGTAATTCGAGCACTGAGTGGAGGCTTAACGCAAGTAAACACAGTTTATCCGCCTCTGAAATTTCAGACAATAACATTCAAAAATCACACTGTATTACCCACATTCACAATATGTACACTCATTAACACTCTAGGAACCATTTAATACCACTGGTATTGTTATAAACATTGGACAATAACCTCCACCATCATCAAATACGTTCTGAATGCCTTTTTTCAAAATCCAATACCACATGGCGCAGCCCACCTCACCGAGATGTAGTTTATCCACCTATTATTTTACCACTACATCCCTGTGTGTGTGTGTGGGGGTATGGTGTGTGTGTGTGTGTGGGGGGGGGGTGTAATGGTGTGTGTGTGAGAGGGGGTGTACCTGTGTATATGTGTGTGTTTGTGTAGGGGGGTATTTGACAACTCCAATAAGATAATAGTGGGGCTACATGCCCACCAAGTTTCATGTTCCCCGGTGCTTTGGTGGCAAAAAAATAAAATAAATAAAAATTGACAACTCCTATATGACCGCTACGCTGGCTACGCTGGAAGCGGTCATACAGTGTTTCCGCTAGATTTTTTTTAACAGTGGCGGCAGGGTTAAAACTGGTCGGGTGTCACTCCCAGGATGTTTTTTTAATTCTAGTTGCTAATCACACCATTTAGCCTAACGTGACTTGAGAGGGACAGGATTCAGGAACTAAGACAGGCCCAACTTCTGTCTGACTCACGTTAACCCAGTTTCATTTTTGCTGTTGTTGCGAGTGAGCTTAGGCCTGTAGACTACGATATGGGAAATACTTTATACGATCAGCTTCAGAAATGAATGGGTTTTCCTTGGCCTGTGCTACACCTTTCCACCAAGTTGTGCAAGTTGTATCGATGTTGACAAACAAAAATGTAATCGATGTTGACAACAATATATTTATGGAATAAAACTAGACAGGTAGGCCTACCTTGGATTAGCATTGCTGTTTATTCTTAAACTTAAACTGCTCCGCTCTAGAATCTTTGGTTAGCATTAGACAACGTTCCACAAAGACGTGCTGGCAGAAGATTTTGGTAACATAGCAACAATTAACACTTGACCGAAGCGCTCTGAAAATGAGGTTGAGGTTGTGAGCTGTCGCCACAAAAAAAAGGATTGGTGGACTGGACACAGGCCCTTAAGGTATTTTTATTGTTTCCCATAGGAGACCTGCTGCCTCAAACAGACATTAGACACAGATTGAACACAATAAATACATCTTACATTAACATTTACAAACATTACTACATTATCACAGTCTCACCACATAAAGCAAAGCACAATAATGATAACTTGAAGGGCATTCTAAGTACACAGACCTCTGCCAAAGCAACATACTGTAGCTTTGTGTATCGATGCAAGTCGACATCACATTACTGTTCCTAAGGAAATGCATTTCCTTTTGTAGAACAGTAGGGGATACTGTGTATATTATAGGGCATTATGGACACCATGAAAACTAAGCGTGGAAATTTGCTAACAGGTTTGCTTGAGTTCACCCAGGCTAGTGGATTTTCCTCTTGACTCTCTATGGACCGTGTTTTTCGACCGACAGAGAACGCATTCTTGAACCGGTTCCGTTCAGAATTCTTTGAACCTTGGTGCTATCTAGTGAACCAGCCCACATTTCCACCAGTTTTGAACCGAACCAAGGGTGCGTCATCAGTAAAAGAAAGCAGAAAGTAGCCTTCGCTACAATTTCTGTAGTTGCTGCGTCCATTCATTGTTATTCTCTCTCCTGCTCAAACAAAAGTTGTGCGTGCATTAAGTTGATGATAATGTGTTTACAAACTCTACTTTACATAAAATAAATATTGTAAATAGCCCACTGTCATGCAGTTAATGGGATACTGTGCAGAGTTGGAAAGTTAGGTCAACTTGGAAAGTGTTTCTAGTTGCCTGTTGGTAAGGTACAGCCGTAGCTTTCACCTGCAGGAGCGCTTGCTTGGGCGCCTGTGTTGCGAACACATTTCCACGAATCACGGATGTGTTGATGACATAAATTAGGAAATATTAGAGGACTTAATGAGACGAACTGCATGCCTATTCCATTTAACCCAAATGCCCCAGCAGCAGCATCAGCCTCTGAGAAGTAAAAAAGAGAAAAAAATATGTGAGTTTAAAATAACATTTGGAGTTGCGTGTCACGAGTCCCGACAAAACCCTGTCGGAACGCTAAAATGTCCCGGTTTCCACCAACCACTATTAAAGAGTGGTATTATTATAGCACGATCATTAGCTAAACCCATGTAGAAAGACTATAGCCTAAAGCGTCCGGCTTATGATTTCAATAATGTGTGTGTGTGCGCTAGTGTCAGTCAATAGTAACAGTCTGCATAATCTTTGCAACCCACCTTACAGTGTATCTCTGTAGATATTGTTGCAATGCCTAGTCATATCTGCCTCGTTTTAATGGTTAGGACCATGCTGAAGAAAAAGTCATCATTCTCAAAATAACCTATGGCTGAGTTTTTTTTCCAAATGTTTTCATGCATGTCTGGATAACGGTTGAGGAATGTTTAGGAGACAGACTCATAAATCTTCAAATTATGGCTGGGGTCTTTTATTTACTTAGGCTGCGCAAAACACAGGCCTTTATTTGGAGCAAGCTTGTTTTCGAGGCAGGCCTTTATTTCTTGCGTGCGTTTTATTGTGAGACATGTGTTTTGTTTGGAGCGTCATACCGGTAGGCTATCAAAAGCAGAAGATGTTCGGTTGTCAAGATGTTGCAGACAAAACTCTTATTGTTAAACACCTTTAGAGGCAACAATGAATCTTTTCATAACCACACAGAGCAATACCATTCTGCAGGTCAGCCATTACATACAGGCTTCTATACCCGCCAACTACTATACCTGCTGGTAAGTGAATTATCAAGATCCAATTATCCATCAGAATGAAGTTTTACTTCAAGTTTCCACAGTCCCTCTTTGAGAGAAGGACAGAAGACAGAACCCTTGTCTTCTTTCAGCGTTGTGTAAGAACAGCACTCTCATCCATATCAGATCATTCAGAGAAATGTTCCAGAAGTATGACTCTTGCTTGGGCCTCATAATTTTACCTCATACCTCATAATTTTTTCACAGTGTGAAGAAAACTACGGCACTTTGGACATTTGTGATTCACATCTTTAAAATTCTTGATGCAGAAAGGAAGTAAACAGCATCCGGCCGCACAACTAGACAAAGTGAGAAAAAGACAGTGATACAGATTAATTAACTGATTATGTTTTGGAATTAAAACACATATACACCTCGGATAACCTATAAAACCTCCAAGCAACTGAAAACAAGGCATTCATTTAACTTACCCAACCAGAAAACTCATTGTGCACACCAGCCAAACGACAGGACCAACTGTATGGGTGATTTCTGTGGTCACAAATGCGTAACAGTATGGACACTGTGTTTTAGCAGGGTAAGGAGGTAGTTCCTCTACATCCATGATGACCTTGGGGGCTGCATTAAATATATACAGTTGGCTTTATTGTTCTCTTTATGAGTCAACATTTGTAATATGAGTACCTCCTTATGTAGTCATGTACATTAAATGGAGAAGAAGGAATCACTGAATCACTTTTGTTGCTAGTTGTAATTTGCATTTACATTTATTAATTTGACAAATGTGTTTATCCAAAGCGACTTACAGCAATAGAATAACATTTAAGCATTTTGACATTTAAGATCAAGAGAGCTACAGCTACAGCAATAGAACAACATTTAATCATTCTAACATTTAAGCTACAGAGCTACAGCAATAGAAGGACATTTAAGCTACAGTGCAGAGGAGACTATAGCTAGGAATTACAATTGCATCTGTCAATACTAATACTAAAGGATAGGAGTGAACTTTGAATAAAGGCTAGGGGAGGAGGTATTCTCGGAAGAGTTGTGTCTTCAAGAGTTTTTTTAAGACAGAGAGGGATGCCCCTGCTCTGATGGGACTTGGCAGATCGTTCCACCATTGGGGGATCATAGATGAAAAAAGTCAGGAATGCTGTGGGAGTGGGGGTAGCAGTGCCAGACGACATTCCTTGGAGTAGTGCAGTGGCTGAGGAGTAACATAAGCCTATGAGAGCACTTAAGTAAGTTGGGTGCAGACCCAGCAATCACCTTTCATGCAAGCATTAGTGACTTGAATTTGATGCCTGAATTTGATGCCTTGTGATGTTGATGTATGGTTTGTTTAGCTAGGAAAACCTGTCCTAGAGAGGTTTAGCTGGAGGTGATGTTCTTTCATCCAAGCGGATATGTCAGAGAGACAGTCCGAGATCCGTGCTGAGACTAGCAACATTAGGTGGGAAAGAAATAACAAGTGCTCCTGAATTTTTTCAAAAATGAATGACTGAGCTGCTCCGGAACATTGAGGGGGTGTGCTGCTTTATGGACGATGTACGGCCACACCCGTGACGAACATGACCGCAGACTCGCTGAGGTGCTGCAGACCATTCAGGCCTCAGGGCTAAAGCTGAAGAAATAAAAATGTGTCTTCAGCCAAAAAGAGCTGAGCTTTGTCGGACATCGACTTAGATAGATAGATAGATAGATAGATACTTTCGTTCTATCCCCAGGGGAAATTCAAGACTTGGTGGAGAGTGGGGCGGTCCGTTGCCATTCGCGATCTCAGTAAGCCTTAGAAATCAGACTGAGTTGAAACGCACACTGGGCATGATCAATTATCTTTGCTGTTACCTGCCACACAGTGCTACCGTGCTTCAGCCTTTGAATCAGCTACTTAGAGCTGATGCAGTCTGGAGATGGGATAAGAGTCAGGAGCTTGCTTTTACAAAAGTGAAAGAGATGTTGGCCACAGCCCCAGTACTAGCTTGTTACAATTTGGAAAAGCCAACTGTCGTCACGACTGATGCCAGTAGTTACAGGATAGGTGGTGCCTTGCTCAAAGAGCATGATGGGAAGATGCTTCCAGTGGCCTTCTGCAGACATCCCAAGTCTCCCGGAAGTTTCCGGGAGTCTCCCGCATATCATAGCGCCTCCCTGACGCCCGCAAATTAAATAAAATCTCCCATACTAAAGCTGGATGACCCTTTCCTGCCTCTCCTTGCATACCAAGCAACCCCTATCGCATCCACAGGCTGCAGTCCGTCACAGCTGCTTATGGGAAGACACCTCAGAACTACCGTGCCAACATTGGCAAGTAATCTGGTGCCAAAATGGCCTGATTTGAAAAGTGTGGAAGAAAAGGACCGAAAAGCAAAAGCATCTTACCAACACTTCTTCAACAGACACCATGGAGCTAGATCCTCATCATCACTATGTCCAGGTGACCCTGTGCGGATTAAGCTTGATGGGGAAAGGGGTGGACAACCAAAGGTGTTGTCAGTCGTCAGGCCGAACAGCCAAGGTCCTACTACATCACAACAGACCATGGAGAGTTCGGGAGGAATCCTAAACATCTTCAAGCCATTCCAAGCCTGTCCACCTGTAGTTCCGTATGAGCCACCTCCAAAGTGCACCGAATAAGATTTTATGTTGTAATATTTGCAGTCGTGCAATTCAGTTAGTTGATGATTTGAGTCAGATATTTTGTTTATGTAAGTTGTGATAACTGATCTTAAAAAGGGGGGAGATGTAATGATAGTATCTGAATTATTGAGAAGTTGATCTCTGATTGGTTGACCCCTGACATGTATGTGACATGCACAACAGTTCCGGTTTAAGTAAACCACCAGTTCAGTAACATGTGTCCTGCGTGATTTATGACAGACTGTTTTGCAGTTAGTGTAGGGTGACCAGATTTGTCAGAACTAAAACCGGGACACTTTGTGCGTGACTGAGTATAATGTGAACATGCGGCAGCTCAGACAGACAGACATTTTTTCTTTAAGCCCAAAAGTTATAGGGGGTTCGGCGGTGTCACCTCCGAGAAAATGTATTAAATATTGTTATGTAAACGCACAAGTTCTGCACACTTTCAGTCAGAGAAAAAGGGCCTGTACTATGCCTAAACACGAGTGCAAAGTCATTTGTTTGTCTCCTAAACATTGTTTACCCGTTATCCAGACATGCATGAAAACATTTAACTCACAGTCATTTTGAGAATGATGACTTTCTCTTTAACATTGTCGTAGCGTAGCCTAACCGTTAAAACAAGGCAGATATGAAGAGGCATTGCAACAATGTTTATGGATACATTGTACCGTTGGTTGCAAAGATTATGCAGACTGCTTTAGGCTACAGTCTTAGGCTTTAGGCTACAGTCTTAGGCTTTAGGCTACAGTCTCTCTACATGGGTTTAGTTAATGATCAGGCTATAATAAGACCATGTCGGCTATGTAATCTCTGAGAACCAGGACACTTTAATAGTGGTTGGTGTAAACCGGGACATTTTAGCGTCCCGACAGGCTTTTGTTGGGACTCGGGACACGCATCTCAAAATCGGGACTGTCCCGGTTAAACCGTGACGTCTGGTCACCCTAAAGCGTACTACATACTCGACGTTCCCGACCGGTAACGTGACAATGTGACGTCAAAATGACGTAGATCTCTCTGGCGCGCCAGGATTTTGGCCGGGTAGCTAGACCTGAACAAAATCTCTTTCCACTTTAGGAAATTACACAAACTCAGCCAGCTACTAGCTAGCTAGCCAGCTAACTAAAATGTTTAAATTATTAAAAATTTCCCTCGAGATGACTAAAGTATATCTATATATCCATCTATCTATTTATCTATCTATCTGCACTTGGAAACTAGATGGTAATGATGATGGTAGTTGTGAATAGCAGCAACCAAAGTCTGAAGCACCATCACAGAGGCTAGCTAGTGTTTTTTAAGGCCATAAACCTCTGAAGTTCGCCTACAAAAAAGAACCAAAACGGCCATCTTTGCCCATATAAGAAGATCCGGTTGTTAATTGAAGCTAACTACCTATCTCTGGGGTAGCAAAAATCTAAGTGTGCCGCCTTCACGTACCGGAGATCACAGTATCCACTCAAAGGCAGAGGACAAAAGTGTGTTCAGGAAAACGTCTGCATTTCAGACTTTTTCATCCCTGCGAGAGTTTAACAGGTGCGATAATTAAAAATCCCCATGTTATTTTCCCATAGGAAAAATCGCCAGATACCGGATGTCAAATATGGCAGCTTTTTTGTAGGCGAACTTCAGAGGTTTATTGACGGCAATACTTCTGACAGCTTCTTCTACTGTGTATCGTAGGTAGCGATAGCCTTTTCACAACAGCGACACCTTTGTTCAGGAGAATATTGCAACTAGTGTCGTGACCACCACGCACGAGTATAAATGGTTACGGCGCTCCTGTAATGTCACATTGTCGCGCTACAGGTCGGGAGTATATAGAAGCCTTAAGTTGTTAGGTTAGTGCATTAGCCTACCTTTAATGCATGGTTCCTGAAAAGACTAGAAATTACACAAAACTTACCAGGGGCATCAGGTGGAGATCCTATATAACATATTCCAAAGTGTGGATTTTCTTTTGTAGTCTTCATGGAGTCTGGTGAGTGACCAATGTTATGGGATGAACCTAAACATGGAACAAAGCAACAACAATAACAAGTTTATAACTTACGCTAGACAGTTTATCTCCACTCTGAATCGGAAAATATAATTGGTACACACACAGACTAATGTAAACTACAGGTGATTTATTCTTTCTATAGTGTTAGATTGCACTCATATAGTTTGTTGGTATTTAGCAGACAATTTTAGCTTGTTTTAACAACAAAGACTCGCAATAGTGAGTTCGTGAATCAAACCCGAGCCGATCGAGTTTTGGCAGTGATGTTATCGCTGCTCCCCGTGCCCCACATTTTAGTATGCCTGTCTTCATATAGGCTAGAACAGGCTGAATAGTTATAGCTTCCTATCTTCTGCTTTGATTAAAAATGTTGGTAAGAATGTAATGTGCGCACATTCTCTATTCAATGGAGACTATCTCTCCACTTCGTTACATATTCATATATGTATATACAGTACAAGCCAAAAGTTTGGACACACCTTCTCATTCAATGCGTTTCCTTTATTTTCATGACTATTTACATTGTAGATTCATCAAAACTATTAATGAACACATGTGGAATTATGTACTTAACAAAAAAGTGTGAAATAACTGAAAACATGTCTTATATTCTTGTTTCTTCAAAGTTGCTTTTTTTTTTTTTATTACCATATTACCATATTAAGCCATAACTTGACAAATATATATCTGTGGGCCAAATAACTTTGCATTCATTCATAGTTTTGATGCCTTCAGTGAGAATCTACGATGTAAATAGTCATGAAAATAAAGAAAACGCATTGAAATGAGAAGATGTGTCCAAACTTTTGGCCTGTACTGTATATATATATATATATATATATATATAATTTATTTCAAAAAGTATTCTATTTATTTCTGTACAACCTTTTAATTCTAATAATTTAAGATACTCATTTTTAGTGTTTCATGAGATTTAAGTTATAATCATCAAGATTAAAACAAAAAATGGCTTGAAATATTTCACTTTCTATCTAATGAATCTAGAATATATGATTTCTGATATGTTGCTGATTGGATCATAAACAACCACAGCAACAAAGAGGAATGACTGATAATGACTGACTCTTCTCTATTATTGTGTTACATGCTCCAAATGTAAAGCAGTTTGAGCTGCATTCTGTGTATGAAAGGTGCTATAAAAATAAAGCTTATTATTATTATTATTATTATTATTTAAAAAATTGGAGGGGGGTCAGTACTTGGTCCTTTCCTTCTGTCGCTGTTGTATTTTGTCATATATAGCCAGGGTATTCCGGTGCATCCATTGGGCGGTTAATAACACACAGAAGTTAGCACTTCACAGAATAGGATATGGCATGTGGGTAAGTATATGTGCCTTTTATTATTGACATTTACAATTTTGCAGTTTCTATAACCTTTTGGGAAACTACACCTTTTTTGTGCATTCGCATAGCATGAAATGGGTGGGTTCCTTCTGCCGAAATTCCTATAACTATTTTAGCTCTTACCATACCTTACCTTTTCCCTGTGCATGATTAACATATATGTACACCATGGTCAAAGTAGCCCAGGCACCATTTGTAAAAATCTGTGTGAAAATCATTCAGCTTCTGTTTAAATTTGCTTGACATAAAAACGGCACGAGACGGCTGTTGAGACTAACTACTGTCACGCTAAATGCCCTCTGGGCCCCCGAGTGCTGCCTGATACAATGAGCTTCTAGTTTTTCAATAAACTCAGTAATTGTGAAGATTCTTAGAACTGTTGTGTCCAAATAAAAAAAAAAACGTTGTGTGTGTGTGTAGATACAAACCTGTTTGTGTGTTTGTGTTGGTTCTTACAGCGCCCTCCACATTTATTGGCATCCCTTGTAAAGTTGATTAAAAAGAGATACACATTTAAGTCTATAATGTTGATTTGGCTGTTCATTGATTCACTCATCTGCCAAACTTGTTTTTAAGATATGTTCATAGCAAAAATGGATGCATGCGATTAATTTAGATTAATTAATCACAGAGTATGTAATTAATTAGATTATCTTTTTTAATCAATTGACAGCCCTAATATTAAACTCTTGGAAGTACAGCAAATATATCTTTCTTGTTTTTAAATGCAGTTGTTTACTCAACTCCAAAGAAAATACACATCTGTGTCACCACACTGACACCATCAGTGCAGCCATTGGTAGTTTTCAACTATAATCCTTTGTCTGTCATCATATAAAGCCAGATAAGGGGCTGTGATTGGTTCCTGGGTTTTTTGTGACTCAGAAATCGGCTTGAGTGGGAAGATAGTCAAACAGACCTGCAGACCAAAGTTAATGTGCCGACAGATTTGTCTGGGTTCACTGGGTCCAAAAACACTCTTATAATAGGTCTTAGTTGTTTTTTTATCGTGGTGCACAGCAACGTATCGATGGGTGTCTATACCATCGACTCTGATGAAGATGGTATAGGCACCCATCAAAACATTAGCCTGCTGTGCACCACAATAAAAAACAACAAAAAACCCAACTCTGTGTGCTCTGGTGATCCTTCTCCCTCTCTAAATGATCGGCCCCTTCCTGTGAAGCACTAGACTGGAATTCAGAAGCGCGGAAGAACATTACATTACATTTAGTAGACACCTCTTGACCAAAGTGACTTATATACTGTATGTCAGCTATATTACAAGGGATCACATTGTCCCCGGAGCAACTTGGGGTTAAGTGTCTTGCTCAAGGGCACAACGGTGGAAGCCGGGAATTGAACCGACAACTTTCAGGCTACTGCACGTTAGCCCAGCTCCTTAACCACTACACTACCACCGCCCTACAGGCTACTGCACGCTAGCCCAGCTCCTTAACCACTACACTACCACTGCCCCCTAGAAGGGAGTGGGAGAGAAAGATGGGGTAGGATCGGGACATGACCGCAGGTCAGACTCGAACATGGGTTACCGTGGGCACTTGGAACAATTCATGGTATGAACGCTGTAGCCTGTTGCGCCACAGCGCCCCCCAAGAACCACCCTTATACCGTAGGTCTATTAGCCTAATGGGGCCACGTTTCATGTGCAGGTGTTTCAGGCATGGATCCCGGAAAATAGCAGGCAACAACCTAAACTTAAATGTCTGCACAGCAGAGTGCAAAAAAGTGAAAGCTAATTCCAAAATCCACGTCCTCAACCAGGTCTGGATGAGCAAGTAGGGAGATTAAGATGGTGAGCCCTGAAAATTTGAAGTATAGTATAGTATAAGTATAAGTATAGTATATATACTCTTTTGATCCTGTGAGGGAAATTTGGTCTCTGCATTTATCCCAATCCGCGAATTAGTGAAACACACTCAGCACACAGTGAACACACAGTGAGGTGAAGCACACACTAATCCCGGCACAGTGAGCTGCCTGCATTAACAGCGGCGCTTGGGGAGCAGTGAGGGGTTAGGTGCCTTGCTCAAGGGCACTTCAGCCGTTCCTACTGGTCGTGGTTCGAACCGGCAACTCCGGTAACCGGTAACAAGTCCGAAGCGCTAACCAGTATATTAGACCGATAGTATTTATGTCATGTAGGCGGACAGACACGTACGTACACACACACACACACGGACTGACTGATTACAATGCCCTATCAGGGGTAATAAACATATATATAAAAAAGACAACTATATTCAAAGATGGCAATCTACAGGAGTTTGGTCCACTTTTTTACATCTTGCAATTTGGTGGTGAACTGCAGAGCTACGCAAGACACACCAGTATATACTTACATCACAGTCAACTGGGGGCATATCTGTACCTGTATTTTAGGACCTTCCTTCAGACACTCTATGTATTAAATTAAATGATTGCGATTGTGGCAAAACTGAGTTTACCAAAGTATATGTAAACTTCTGACTTCAACTGTATAGATATGAAGTGAAATCATTTGAACTCATTTTCCAACAGACATGATAAATGGGTATAAATGGGGATAAAATATGATAGTATACCAGTCCTATGCTGTGTTAGATTAAGCCTTTCTTGTTTTTCCAAAAGGTCTTTCTTTTTCACAGATAGAATATCCAAATCCTTTTGAATGGCCTCAATTTCTGCTTCCTCCCTGGTGTCTGTTCAAAGTGTGACAATGAAAGTGAGAAATAATGGTAATATTTACAATCCGTCCTTTTTCAAATATAGCCATTTTCATTGCTGATTTACTCCCAACAACCAAACTGTATCATATTACCGGTCATCCCTGGGTCTGTTTGATGTCTAAAATCTCGCAACATGGTCAGAATAGTGTATCGGTCATGTAGTTGCCGTCTCCTGATTGACAGGTAGTTCAACTCCTCTGCTACTGTCTCCATCTCCAACTCATCAGATGATATTTGCAGTGTATGGCCTATGAAAACAGTTTGTAATGATTATTCAACAGGCAGTTGTACATTCATGTCAAATCACAGCATCAATATGGTTGACTAATGATGAGGAGAACTCCAGTGATTTCTCACATAGGTCTGTTTCATATGGAACATTTTATTTATCAAACGTCGAGCGCATGGCGCAACAAGGTGTTACTAGGTTTTCTAATCAGTCATGGGTGTGTTTGGGGCGTAACATCACTTAAACCAATTCCCTTTAACGGCGCAAAGCGCGATGTCAAATAAATGCACTGGTGTTTTGACATTCAATGGCACATTTGAAGGAGGCTGCTTGCGAGACCGTATGGAATAGTAATTCCATTAAACCATGCTTTACTAAAACCTAGCAGAGCCTTCACGCATTTGCACTCCTCTATATTTTGAACTCATTGGCAAAGTGAAACTAACTTCACCATGGTGTCAGTCAACGACAAGACAGTTATATGCAGTTACTTTCACTATTGACTGACAATGGGTTACCATCGAAAACATAGGCTGGAAAAAGCAACACTTACCCTAATATTGCTCAAATGACTGAATAAAACAGCATTTATCCTGCAGAGGAGTTGCTTATATCTCGTGACACTGCGTCTTCAGCTGTGCTCCATACGTGTCTCTCGCCTCTCCCCTAATCACTTTTAACCATCATTACCAATTTGCAAATGATGGTGAATAACTACTCATCATGAGATGTACAGTATTTCGTAATATCTTTATTCTAATTATGTTTCCCATTGTAATCGTGCAATTTGTAATGTTTTGCATGGACGTGCGCTGGTGTGCGTTCATGAATGATAGAAGGATGGTGCGTGCACCCGCCAATATGACTGTTGACAATGCGCTCTTAAAATAACATATAAACAACTCGCCACGTGTGTTTATTTGTGTGTAAAGTATTTTAAATGTATGTTGCATCTTGTAAAGATATTCATGAAGAGAAATCTAGTTATATTTCATACTTCCAGACCGCCAGAGGCAGAAACACAGGGGCCAGAGGCAGTGCCACGGTTAAAGGGATATTCCACCATTTGGGAAATTACACTCATTTTCCACCTCCCCTTGAGTTAAACAATTGATTTTTACCTTTCTCCAGTTCATACAGCCGTTCTCCGAGTCTGGCGATACCAGTTTTAGCTCCAGCCTAGCATAGATCATTGAATCTGACTAGACCATTAGCTTCTCGCCTGCTAGCATCACGTTTAAAAGTGACTAAGATTTCCAGGAATTTTCCTATTTAAAACTTGTCTCCTCTCAAGTTAGAAAGTCTAATACGACCAACGGAAAATGAAACGTGATGATTTTCTAGGCTGATTTGACATGGAACTATACTCTCATTCCACCGTAATATTTAAGGAACACCATGGGCACAGCAGCACAACGATATCATGCAGCACCTGAAAATAGTCCCTGTAGGCTAACTTCCAGCAACAAGGTTAAACTGCAGCAGACGGATCGGTTAGTGACTGGATTATTACGCCTGACGACTGTATAGTTCCATGTCAAATCAGCCTAGAAAATCGCTACATTTGATTTTCCATTGGTCTTATTACACTTTCTAACTTGAGAGGAGACATATTCGAGGAGCCTGAGCGCCCGCCTAGCCCAGCATCGTCTGAGGGAGACGCAGGGATACACTACACAGACCGCACACGTGGCCAGCGGCTGTGGCGATTGTGGTTCTTCCTCGCACTCCACCAAAGCCCATGAGTGCCCCGTCAGAGGACAGGTGTGTCAATGCTGTGGGAGGAGCAACCATTTTGCCAGGGTTTGCCGCTCTGCACCAGCCACAGCAGGACCACGGGCTGGTCCACGACACTGGAAAAGTACCACTACAAGCCCCACCCCCATACATTCAGTTAGCTCTGCCCGTATACCATTCAAGACGTGCACTGTGGAGTTGGATGGAGTCTATGTACCGCTGCTGTTGGATACTGGGGCGGCCGTATCACTCCTCAACTGACCCACAGTCAAGCGTTTCCTGCCTTTACAGATGCCATCTGCAATGCTACACGGGTACGGTTATGCAAAGATCTCCCTCGTTGGCTCCCTGAACTATGCAGTGCGTCATGGAAGCAAATGCTTCCTGACCTTCACCTTCCAGGTGGCGCAGCACGGTGCTAACCTCAGGGGGCTGGACCTCATCACCAGCCTGGGTTTCACATTCCTGGACAGCGGCGGGGTGCCAGTCCTGCAGGTCAGCTCAGCATGGGAACAGAGATGGCCGCAGCTCTTTTCAGGCCTGGGCTGCCTCTCAGCCTTCGAGCATCAACCCCTCCTGCACACGGACACGCACCCAGTCATACAGCGCCTTCGACGCATTCCCCTGGCATTGCGCGGCGATGTCAAAGCGGAGCTAACAAAGTTGTTAGAAGCAGGCATCATCGAACCAGATAAATACCCGCTGTGTCCAGATAAATACCCGCTGATGTGGTACCAGATAAATACCCGCTGCCCACTGCAGAAGAACTGACCTCACAGTTTTATGGCTCCAAGACATTTTCTAAGCTTGATCTGCGCCAGGGCTACCTGCAGGTTCCCCTGCACCCAGATCGTCGTAACCTCACTGCATTTGTCACGCATGCAGGTGTCTTCCTCTACACCAGGATGCCTTTTGGCCTCCACAGGTACTGGACACTCTGGCCTCTCATAACCTCACACTGAATGGGGAGAAATGCATCTTCTCTGCATCTGAGGTGGAGTTTGTGGGGTTTCGCCTGACCCCAGAAGGACTTAGCCCTCTGCACTCCAATGCGGAGGCCATCAAACGGCTGCCCACGCCATCCAGTCCTGCCCAACTCGCCTCCTTTCTGGGCATGACTGCGTAGTCTCCTCCTGTTCTCGTCTTTCTTTTCTCTTCTCTGTGCCACTTTTATGCTTACTAATTGCTGATTATTATAACTAAGCTACAACACATCCAGAAGTAGCCTCACAATGTAATGTAATCACGAATGACAGGAAGTAAGATCATTGGGATAAACACATTTTCCCCATTCCCAGCAGGCCTTGTTCCTTTGTAAAAATGGACAATAAATAAAGAAATGTAATAAGTTGCAGGTATTTTTTTTTTTAATTTCTAACTCATATTGTAGCCTATGTTAACATCTGAACGTAAACACAATGCAAAAAATAAGGTCACCATGACTAATAGTTATAGGGCATCTGAGTGGCCTAGCTGTCAATCCTTGATTAAGAATATAGCGTAGTGTGAGAGAAAAATATTGAAATCCGAGAACTGCCGACGTAAACGCAGCTTATTTACAATATTGTGCGATGAGCCCGAGTACTAACGAGAGGGGGCCCATATCGGGAGCGTGGAAATGAGCCCCCCTTCGCGCCTGGGCCCCGGTTCACTGCACCGTCTGCACCGTCGGTAGCTATGCCCCTGATGTGAACATTTAAAACAGTTGTTTTACAGAGAGCATTTAAGTGTCAACTCTAAAGAGGGCGCACCATTCGCCCACATCTGGTTCTCTGTTCCTGAGGGGGAATGACAGGTGTGTTTGCCACCAGGTCAAGGGCACTGTCCACTGTTAAGGAAGTCTCAATGATTCAGTTCTTGAGAGCTGTGGAAGTGAACGGTTTTCTTACCTGCTAACTGCTAACTTCTAGTTACTTCTATTAGGAATCGTTTAGTTCATTAACAACTAGAATAAGTGTATTAGTCAGCACACATTCTCTTTTGTATACCGGAAACCAAGGAATAACGTCTTTTATTCCTATACGATTCTGTAGTGGATTTATTGAACTGTGTTGCTGGGCTAGCAATGGACACTGCAAATGGGACTAGCTGCTTGGAATAATGTTAGATAGTTTTTAGTGAAAGCCATTGCATATCTCAATATTTCAAACCTCTACACTAGAAACACCAAATCCAAGAACCACAGTTTTAACTACAAAGGTTGTGACGGAAGTTAGCCAACTAAGCTTTCTAGAAACGCACCCCAGATTGTTCCACAATAAACTGTTTTCATCTCTAATCTCTGCCCACTGTGTTGTACAATACAAAAATGTGATATATGGCAATATATGTAAAGTACATATATTATGTATATGTCAATGTATGTCTCACACATATAAGTCACATATATACACATACATGTCAAATATATTTCAAAATATAGCAAAATTGGCCGTTTTTATATATGTCACATATATTTTCCCAGATATACAAATATATTACAAATATATGTCAGTTGCATATATGTTAATATATGATAAGTTATGTATTTGTACGCATACTAGGGATACCAATATATTGCAAATATATGTCTATGGACATATATTTGCACTCATATTAGGTTAATATAATGCAAAATATATGTAATGTTCTGCTATGTCACAGTTATAGAAATGTGTCACAATATATGTATATTTCAGAAATATAACATTGTTGATGTTACAAAGAAAACACACAAAATATTTGTTTAACCTTTTATTAAAGTTTAGTTTTTCCACACAAACAGTGAGTAGGCTACACTCTACAGGTAGAAACTTTTTTCCCTGTATGGAAGTGGCACACATTGATTTGGCATATGCAGAATGCACTCAGTGTTCTCAGGGCAGCAGTCCTCACAAATCACCACCTGCAAACAGGGAACAGAGAAGATTAATATGCTGTAAAACACACAGAACATTAAAAGACCATCACTGAAGCACTACTACCTTCACATGCATCTTTAATAAACACACGCCCTGGCACAAGTAAGCTTAAATAAGGGCTATGAGATGAAGAACATGTAGCCTAATGATCCATACATCAGAATACTTTGACAAGATTTGGGAAAGATTCTTGAAAGATTGGAGTCTTTTAACTAATGCCCCCATTCAAGCTTTACTCAAAAGACTCTTTCAAGAATCTTTCCCAGATCTTGTCAAAATCTTCTGTTGGCTGGCTTAACACTATCGAAACTCCCCCTATTACCGTCGGTCCCGTATTTCCACCGTCTTGCGTGTTTGTGTCACTTAATATCAATTTCTATACAAACCAAGACAGCAGACTCCTAAAGAAACGCAACCACCCACACCATAGGTGTATCTAAACTAGCTATGTACCAAAAATGACATTTTACCGTGACTCAAAGAGCTGTAGACAGTGTTGTAAGGCTGCGTGTACACAACCGCTTGGAGCTCCAGTGGAATTTTAATTTCACGACGAGAATTCTCGGTCTAACCGTTCATGTGCCGTTGAAACGGTTTAAATAGGCGACCCATCAGGCCAGCACTAAATCGGATATTTCAGGCAGTTAATGCTCCCGTTAACAAACAAACCAGATTTTGTTCAAATCTACACACCTATGGCTACTGAAAAATGTCATGTTAATTTAGCAAATGTTATTTTGAAGTGTTAAAAAACATCGTTGTTTTAGAATTTCTGAACAAAAGTGGTGATAATTGGGGGTGTTACGATACCCTTCACAAACTAAAGATCCATTTAGGCCTACTAATGTTCACGTTAGCCTGCATGGTTATTAGCAGCCACTTTAAATGTAAGCTATAGCTAGGTTAGCTAACTTACTCACACCTGATATTTCATTCAAACTAAAACTTATATTCATAACAACATCTCAGACAGGCTTTTTGTTGGATATGATGTTAACTACCATTCTAGATATTTACCATAATGGTAAAGTTAGTTAATGGAAAAGTTAACATTAACAGCTAACATCGCTAACGTTAGCAATATTAGCTCGCTAACGTTATCGATAGCTAATTGATAACATTAACGTTTGCTAATTCTAACATGATGGTTAGACTGTTAACAAACGGATTTGGTTAACATTACATTATAAAAACAATATTTTTCTAATTCCTGTTTACTAAAGGCCTTCTTACCTTGGATATGATGACAGCAGAGTTTGTAGAGCTTACAGTCAGATGCATGACAGGACAGAAAAGTGACGGTTGAAGTCACCTTGGGTTGGATTTCAAAAGTCAGTCAAGGGTGGGGGGATGGGTATTGCTGTGTGCGCATGCGCATATCAAGATGCGATAAGCATCCGTTATATTTAAAGTAGCTGTGGCCTCACACATTTTTTGTATGCATATAGTGCAGCCCAAAGTGCTCCACACAAAATGACACAGGCAAAAGATGCTGAGCAGCATAGTCGACATCATACCTGTGACGCAAAGACATAAACAAATTCACACTGTTCTCCATTTGGAAAATAAGTAATGGAATCTAGTGTATGGATATGTATGCCACCATATATGAAGACTACAAATATGTCTGCCACATATTCACACATAAAGTTCTCCATATATTTAGAAAATAAGTAGCGGAATCTAGTGTATGGATATGTATGCCACCATATATAGAGACTACATATAACTCCGTTACATATTCACACATAAACTTCTCCATATATTTGGAAAACAAATAATTGGATCTAGTATATGAAGATATATAGCATCTTATATGGGAAATTAAAATATTTTGTATGCATGTATGGACATATAGCTTTGAATATATGTTTGACATAAATATTTGAATCACATATATGTCCATATAAGTAAAATTATAAGTCCCTGTTATTTGACATATATGTTCATATATTGCCATATATCACATTTTTGTATGGGGTGCTCCAGCATCCCTTACATTGAGAACTCAGCCATCACCAAAATGGAGGTATCTCAGGTATAGTTATAGCTATTTAACCACTGATTATGTCCCATTTTAGGGGCCGATTGGTTTAAGACCCCATCTTCGTATACTAACATCGACCACAGCCCTAGTACCGTGCAAATTCCCCTTCATTCTCTCGTAGGCCTGATGATTTGTTAACAAATCCTAACAATGTGAAAATACTTATCTGAAGGAAAATGACAAGCATTTTGACTCAGTTTAAAATCATCTCCAGACAGTACTCTTATACCATGACTCGGTTGACCAAACAAAAGCTCATGTGTATGTATATATAACAGTGGGCCTTGATTTGAAATACAGGCAAAGTCTTAAATTTCAAACACATGGACCAAATGGAAGTGTCATTATTGGGCAAAATATTCAGATGTAAATGCAGAATATTTTGCATAATGGAAAACTTATACAGTATGACATATGGCTTAACAATATCAAAGTTATTCAAGCTTTCAGTTAGGTCTTGTATATACTGTAGACCAGTATAGCCTATGTGTCAAAAAATAACCAACAAAATCTAATGATTATTTTTTCATTCAAATATTCTAACACAGAAGTACATTACAACATCATTAAACAACAATTGACAATCAACTCAGTGTAAAACAGTAAATTGATAAAATTAAGATTTTTTTTTACCGGTGTGACTTCAGTTGGTGCATTAGAGAGACGGGGGAATTGTTTGGAAAGTTTCCAACGGCATCCGGAACTATAGCTGTATTCAAAGCTTTTGGCTTAGAACATTTTCCTATTTAATAAGATTGTATGACAGCTATCTTAAAACATGATTATTGAGACAATAATTTCAGCAAATTATTATTGAGACAATAATTTCACCAAATTCACTGCAAAACATGAACAATGATTTGTTAATGCTAAACATTGTAAAATATTTTTAATGGATACAAATACTTCATATAAAAAGCATAAATACATAAATAAATATATACAATACATATATCTCATGCATGATATATAGACTATTTGTAGAAGAAGAAATTGCATACCCTGCTGATGAACTTGTAGTTACTGGCCTTGGCTGGATTGTTTACAAGAGCAAGCTAAACTGTATGGCTATTTAAGAGTTGCCCATCAACTTTCCTGAATACACAGCCATTCATTTGCATCCCTGCAGAGGAACAACTATTTCATTGATAAGAAAATTGGAGTGGAGATTCGTGTTCTGTCATATTTACATATTTACATATGGAAAACATTTTTGTAGGCTGAAATATGATGACACAGACCAGAATTGTCACTTTGATTACATAATAGGCCATGAAAGTTCATTTTCATTAGTTATTTTTTTGTTATGTATTTTTTTTTTTCACAAAGGTCAATGCATATCCTTGCACTATTGAGTATAAAAATCATTATGATGCAACCATGTTTAAAAAAAAAAACTAAAAAAAACCCCATCTTTATTAAAATACAAAAATATGACATTCCAACTGGAGCATACTTAATTAATTAAAGCAATTAAAGTAGTAATTAAAGCACCCTTCACATTTATTGGATACAACTTAGGATAGGATCCATTGCCTATCTATTAAGAGGGAACATGGAACATCTATTTAGAATCTTCCATGCTCACTGGTGTAAGTTTGGTGGGCTCCAGAGTTAACAAACCATGCCTGCCTAGCTCCGATCTGCACTGAGGTTCCATAATTTGTTTTTGTGCAATATATATTAGCATCATACTGCACAAGTAAGTTTTAGGACTAGGTCTATGTGTCTTGGTTAAATAGGCTAGGGTCACCGAATATCTGCATGAAGGTTATACACAAATTTCCCAAATCATAGAGCTCAATACCCATTATGCTTTATCACACCAACAAAAATGTAACCTATAGCTGCAGATTTCAGATAAAAGGGTTTGAAATTAAAACTCTGGGTAGCCTGACAGATGGGATTTTGATTTTATGTTTTGTGTAATGTTGCATATTTGTTGTGGGTGTGAGATCATGCTACATGGTGATTTTGCATAGGGTGAAGTCAGGTAATTTGGGACACTTTATGGTAGATCACAAAAACTTAAAATGTAGCTGTTTTTTGTCCCAATTTACCTGATTCATTAGATAATCACTTAAAGCTGCAGTTGGCAAGTTTGACAAACTGAAGGGACTTAGCCAAAATTGTTAACTACCACCGAGCACTCTCTCATTGAGTTTGTGCTCGTCAAGGCAGTGTAGTGGAAAAAAACAGAATGACAGAATCTGGAAGAGGACGACAGTGCTTAGGCCTATTAGCCTATTATTCAGTAAATATTACAAAATTGACAGTGTTCTTTGTGGTAGGCCTAGGTCGTCTGAGTTCTTCTATTAAACTATAGGAGCAGTTTCGGCATTTGTTCATTTAAAAAATCTTTAAAAAAAGACATCAAAGTTCAACGTTCTGCACTCCAGCCCACTAAGTGGCAGTAGAGTGTGGTAGCCTACTAAGAACGGAAGTTTCATCACTGAGCGAAACGTGTGATTTACTGTACATGGGTAAATTAGTAGGCTCAACAATCTTTGGTGTTATTGTAGCCTATATATGAAAGCAATTTATATAGCTAGAAACGGGGTTGCCACCCGCCATAAAACTCAAAAAAGAAGAAGGATTAACAACCTGAATGCTTACTTATTGAAACGAGGATGCTTCTGTTTTGTCCAACTTGTGGGAATGTGCTGATTGTGGAGGAGGGACAGAGATGCTACAGGTTCGCCTGCAACACATGTCCTTACGTGCACAATATTACTAGAAAGGTAAGCGTAGTCTACGTTTTTATGTGTAACTTGGACACTTGTGTGAAGATTCAACAAGCACACACGCACGTGTGTTTTACGCATGCTGATTAATTGCTGAATCGCATTGCGAATTAGTGCTGTCATGTTCAATACTTTTTCCGATGCTTTTTAATATTTCACAAACGTCTGTAAGTTAGATGTTCGTGTTTGAGGTAACCTAAAGACCAGCGATGTCAACTCGAAGGCACAGCTTTTTGTGTCCCAGCGTCATGTGGTCAGTGACTGCTCCACAGTTGCGTGCGTCGCAGTGCTGGAGACGCATCCCATTCACTTTGCATGGGCTCACGTCATCCGTGGCCGAACTGAATTGTGGGTCCTTTGCGTCGCGTTTAACGTAGAAACTTTGTTCAAACTCTGTAACTTGGTCTTGAAAAGCACACTTGGGCAATGTATTTTTCACTTTTGTAAACTTTATACTTTTTGAGATATTAACACAAACAAGCTTATTTTTCCCCATAGACTTTGCATTGGCACTATGACATCACAAAGGGCTAATTAAATTGATTTGCACAGTATCAACTGCCAGCTGCTCAACTAGGCCACATCAAAGAGCAAGTTAACTGATTGCACCTATATCAACTGCTTTCTGCTCAACTAGGCCAACTCTCTCTGTGCCTCTCCATTCTACAAGGATACAGGCCTGATATCGCTCCGGTGCCACGCCGGATTTCCGGCATACCGATGTGTCTGGGGAAAAAAAATCAGGTTTGCGTGATCTCACATGCAAATTTCTTTTGTTTCTCACACTGGCAATGTGAAACGTAGCCAAATTCATAGAGTGCAACTTTATGAAGCCAGTGGAAGACACCAAACTTGTCGATAAAGGTATAAATAATAAATAGCGCTGGTCTTGGATAGAGGAGGTGGGTAGAGACGAAAAGCCCTTTGGAAGCTGGTGTCAAAAACTCCGGCAACCAGGAGCATGTTTCTGCACTTTGTGCGCAAGGAAAATATTATATGGAACTAGGGGTAAAAGTGCTGCCACGGCACGAGTTAGACCCTAATCATCAAGCAGCTGTCCAAGCAATTTAACACACCTCACGTAGGTGGCTGATCAAATTCTCGTCAGGTCACTCCGCTCAATTTCGCTCTCCGCTTCACTTAAAAATCATCCCGCTCCAGTGAAATCGCTCCATGCTCGCTCCAGTTTAAAAGAGGGAGAAATAAATACAAGCCGAATTGTCACCTTAAATAGAAAACTTAAATCCCAAGAACTAGGCAATTTCACTCATAGAACATTTTATTTTAAAATGCAACACCGATTGGCAAGCTTGGCAACGTCAATACACATAAGCCTAAAACTAAGAGATCAGTGGGATTAATTGCCTAAAGAATACAGGCTTAGTATCCAAGTTTTACTTTCATCTTTCTACTTCATATGAAGCATATTCAAATTGCTCACGTTTTTCTTTGCTCTCCGTAGCCTAGCGCACTCTCCGCGAAATGTGTCTTAGATTCCAAAGTTAACTGACAGTGTCACCACATGGTCTACATTGTATCTAGTTGTTTTGTAGGAATAATACACTTGTATGACTTAGACTTATCAGTTTCCTTTCTAAAATATTTAGTGAACTCCATCCCCATCAACGAACTTAGACCAATATCTTTGAAATGAACGGTCTTGGTTTTATTCGGAAGACATGAATTCTGGGTGGATTTGGGCATGCCTCAGACTCGTGGTGTGAGCGGTATCGGAGCGAAACTGGAGCGGAACAGAGCGGCCGCTCCAGCCTCTAAATTAAAAAGCGTTCCGCGCTAAAACAAAATTCCATCTGCTCCGCTCACTAGCTCTGATCTGTCGTTTACAAACGCTCATCCACTCGTCACTTTGTGTCAGAAATTAGCGGAGGATAAACTCGCCCTTACGCATCTTTTTGTCTCGAGGCATTACACACAGCATCTCGCCAGAATTTAAAAGAAATCTGTCCGACAAACTTAAGAATAACCTGTTTAAAATAAGTGGTGCATATTTTGCAGAAAAATGAATGTCTCCTTGTTCATGCCGTTTAATCAATGGTTAGGCTACTAATCAATTCCTAGTTACAGTGCATGAAAATGTTATCCGAAGTCTTCGAAAGATAGGTCCCATGGACCGGAGGTAGAAGGGTGTGACGACAACAAATAGAAAACCATAATGGCAAATCACAAAACACAACAGCAGATAAAAAAAAATCACAATGGCAAATAAAAATCACAACGGTTACATAAAGATCACAACAGCAAAACACAAAACACAATTGCAAACAACGCCAAACCAGAAATCACAACGACAACTCATTAAACACAATCACATTAACTTCTAGCAGAAATATTAACTTCTACCGGAAATCTCTTCTCAAGAAGAACGTCACTGATTGGTCAGAAGTAGGGCAGGAGCAATGATTTTCAGTTTCACAGGTGGGATATGGAAGCAGTTCGTCTGTGTGGTTTGAATTGGAGTATGTGGCTTTGCATGCTCTTATACAATTACTATACATGCTATGTCCCAACAAGTTGAAGTTGTTTCAAAGAAGTACTGCATCATTTTTTTTAATGACCACCACATGAAGGATTTAGTTTATGTATTCGCCTAACTTAACATATGAAGCTAGCTAGTATATAGGACACTCGGAGTCATTCAGAGTTGGGGGTGCTGAGAAATCTACGTTCAATGACATCATATTAAATGCAGCACGACAGCACAAATGCATAACAAACTTAGCCCACACAGGCGTGTCACCAACAACATTTGGGGCATATCCCAAAGCTACAGTTAAGAACAAAATTATTCATAACCCTGGCAAATAGATGATTTAGTGTTGATTTTTTTTCTTGACCAATATGTTTGTTCTGACTGACAATTACACTGTCACATGCCAAAAGGTTGTAAGACAATGTGGGAGAAACATGAAATCAAAAAAAGAAGCGGGTCATTCCACGCCAACTCAGCCACCCATGTACATGACACCTCTCAGATTTTGCTGAAAAGCGGTGAATATATGCCTTACGTTACCAAACAAAGGAATCTGAAGTTTCAGGTCAATATCTCAAACGGTTTGCCTGTGGCGTCCATTTGAATTTCGGGTGCCACGACCCTTATTGACATATTGGAATTTCACATTTCATCTTTTGCCATTTTTGGAAGCCCATAGGGTCATTCCACGCCAACTCAGCCACCCATGTACATGACACGTCTCAGATTTTGCTGAAAAGCGGTGAATATTTGAGAGTTCCGCCAATTCCATCACATGGGCTTTTCCCATGCAAAGTTGCAAAAAAGTGACTTACAGAAAACATTAAGAACATTACATTCTTCTTTGTCAGTGCAGAAGATATTAAAAAACACGAGGAAACGTACGAACTGGAGAGACGTTACGCCTCGGCCAAAATAATCAGTGGAACATGATCGCATCATTGCTTTATATCAATTTTGAAGTTTGATGGAGGGTCTCTTTCATGGGGGATAAGGGGTTAATCCATGACAGTCTCAGTATTTAATTGTTTGCTATCACTGAGGATAATACTAAGTTATTTCCACTATTTTCATGCTTTATCATCACTAAATTTTCCCTGATCTACATTCCAGACTTCTGGAAACAATGTCCAAAATGGGGACAAATCCCATTAGGATCATCAAGGACCCACATGGTCATTTGGGTGTCCAAATATGGGGTTCCAAAAGTCAACTCTGCCGGAGAGGGTTTTTGGACCCCCATGAAACCCCCATCAGTGGTACCATTACCCTTCAAATTAATTTAGGCAAGAGCAAGGTTCCCACATATAACAAATAATCCTGTTTAGAATAAATATGATCATTAATTGTGGTGCTACGGCCACCCAAAAAGTGAAAAATCACACATGCCGTTAACATTTTTTAGGACTTTGGTGACCCACCTCTCACCCAAACAGTAAGAAATGTTGATGCTGCCTCCGGAATTGTGTAGTACAGGCTACAATGAACTACCACACCAGTTTCCAGTCTTCTACCACTATTAGAACAGACGTTATGGGCTTCCAAAAATGGCAAAGGATGAAATGTGAAATTCCAATGTGTCAATTAGGGCAGTGGCACCCGAAATTCAAATGGATGCCACAGGCAAACCGTTTGAGATATTGACCTGAAACTTCAGATTCCTTTGTTTGGTAACATAAGGCATATATTCACCGCTTTTCGCAAAATCTGAGAGGTGTCATGATACCCCGATATTGGCTGTTTTCACATGGAATGACCCAAGCGTTTTCATCTTTTTTAAACATTTTTATGAAAAATGGCAAGTCCAAAATTATTCATACCCTTTAAAAATAATTAATAGAAACATCTTTATTTGCATTCACAGCTCTCAAAATGGTTCATATAACACTACCAAGCCTCTTGGCTCCACAGTGATTCAGGACTGTACCTTTTTAAGAGCAATCCGGGTTTTGAGTCAGGATTCAGGAATGATTATTTGCCATTACTCTGGCCTTGTGCTCGCTTTTTTGACGGATTGAGGTTAGAATGCGGATCGGGCCGCAAATTTCTGTCCGAATCCGGCCCGCGAACGACAGAGTTGCGTCCGAACCCGACAGGCCTTTTCATTTTTATGTCCGAACCCAACCCGAGCCCGACGAAGATGATTCCTCAGTTATTCCCATGCTAGTGATTAAACGTTCACATTTGTGGATAGCCTGTCTTTTTAGCCCATTAAACGGAACACACAACAAATTGTCTACAGAATCAGATGAGTGTGCACGCATGCAGGTCACACACAGCGCACATTAACACAAGAGGCCCAAGCAAGCATAGCCTAAATAGAATTCTTGTCTTACCATTGACGAAAAGTCTTAAAAATGAACTGCAACAGTTGTTGAAACTACAGTGCCTCTGTCACTGATCCATATGCAGCATCGACGTTAATTGGGGCAACTCGAGGAAATCCTCATCCAGTTGAACGAGACAACCTTATAGCCTTCCGGTAGCCTATGTCTTTACCACAGTATGCAACGCAAATAATCTTAAAATCTCCTGATAGGCTAACAACTTTTTTTAACGTCACCCAAGACTGTGCTTATGTGCATATGTGCGATGTGCATAACCTTTGTTTATGTAGCCGTGAGACGTGACCACACGTGTGCATTTCAGGCGGCATGCCTGAAATGCGTTGTCACGATAAACAAATCTTGCACGCAGGAAAAAAGCTATTAGGTCTTTTTTACATTTTACTTTATTCTCAAAAAACAAACGTTTGCATCATGTAAAGCAGACCTGTTGGTTACCCAACATAATAAGGAATTTAAATGTAAAGCTTCCAATGCATATCGCCCCCATGTGTCCGAACCCGAACCGAACCCGACTACAATTTCTAAATATTTGTCCGAACCCGACCTGACCCGTCACTCTAATTGAGGTATGGACTCTGGCTTTGACACTCTAAAATGTTGATATTGTTCTAACCATTTCTTGCCTTGTTTATTGTGTGGTTTAATGGTCAAATGCCGCCTATTGGGGCAGGTCTCTCGGCAGCCTGCCTGATCTTTTCCTCCAAAAATCAGGTCATTCCACGTCAATTCAACCAGGGCCCACGCACTTAGGTCTCAAAAAATGTGCTCTATACAAAACATATTGATGTCAATGGTGCATTTTACCCATCTTCAGGGTGGAAAGTGAAAAAGAAAGATTTGCATAAGACAAGTCAAATTGGTGTTTTTAAAAAGAAAGGATCATGGAGAATAAAGAAAAAAATATAAAAAAAAATCTTTGCATATTCCCACAAGGTGTTTGGGTGCTCTGAAAATGAGAACCAAAATGATTTTTCAGACTTTTAAGGTCTGCTGTTCAGACCCTGAAGGAATTTATTTTCTGTTCATTGTTTTTTGTGAAAGTGTTTCTACTTATCTCAGTAAGGAAAATAAATCAAGAGCCTATGCTGAGTACAAATATGTCTTCTGAAGGCCTAAACAGAGCCCAGCCAAAAACTCCAATAAAATTTGTATCAACTTTGAGGGACAGCTATGACCATGCAGGATTATCCAGACCAAACATGACGATTTTGCTACATACTATTCCTATTTATGTACCAGCATGCAAAATTTGAGCCTCCTACATGGTTTAGTTCTTGCACTGTGGGCTTGTGAACTTTGACAAAAAAAAGAGGCCAGCCAAAATCGACACCCCCCTCCCCCTGTAAAACTGGCTGTATCTTGGAAAGTATTGATCTTACATAAGAGTAATTATGACCGGCGCGCAGCGAAGCGGTCATATAGGTTTAGTCAGATTTATTTTTTTTATTTTTTTTGAGACAGTTTTCTGTGAATATCTCGAGAACCGTAAGGTTTAGGAGGACCATTTTTTTGTATGTTGATCTCAAGGGGCCATGTCAACCCATCCCATTACCACTTATTTCATGTATAGCGCCACCTAGTTAAAAATTAAAAAGCAAAAAATTAGGTGTTTTCATCACAATATCTCTGGCTGACATGGTCAAAACTGCACGAAATTGAAAGTGTAGGATCATTATGACACCCTCCGAATGCATGCCAAGTTTTGTGAACTTTCGTTCATGGGGGGCCTTACAATAAAATAATTTATGTGTACATTTAGTGACCGTACACCAACAAGAATTCCCGGGACACTGAAAGACCGGGGTACACGAAACTTGGTGGGCATGTAACCCCACATGTGGAACCATCGTTTTTCGTTTTGATCTGTAGCCCCCCCGCTGTACTGGACCCCCTGAAAGGAGGGTAGGGCAGACTTAGTTTTCTGTGAATATCTTGAGAACCGTAAGGCCTAGGATGACCAATTTTTTCCGTATGTTTGCCTCCAGGGGTCATGTTAACCCATTACATGTGCACACATGTGCATAAACAGATACACACGCACACGCATACATTCACAGTAATCATACGTATGACACATACTCACACAGTAGACATACTGTATGTACGCATGCATGCACATGCACAAACACACATACGCAGGCAACCACACAAGCACGCACACACACACACACACACATAAACATAAACGTGTACACGCACACATGCACACAATTCAAGAATTTCGCAGAATTATGAACAGGCAAGATGGGGGTGGGGTTGTATAAAATGAATTTTACATGTGAAATCTATGAACTAATCATGTTTTGGTACTTGTTGTCTAGCAGATACCAGTGAGAATTGAGGGTGGATAATGCAATTTAGTGAGACAGTTAGAATCATATAGGCCTTTCAGCGTGATTTATTTTTGTGGTAAAAATGTGCTGGACTGGGCGGCGGTCATATTTTGTACCGCTCTGCGGTACATCTAGTTTTACAGTGTGTCTCCTGGGTAACATAGGTAGGTACACCTGGTAATTTTTTCAGAATTTTGAGACCTAAGTGCGTGGGCCCTGGTTCAATTGACGTGGAATGACCCCCCCCCCCCCGCCCCCCTTGTTTTAGTGTTACCGTTTACTTTGAGAAGTTCACCAGGTCCCTTTGTCTGAAAAACACCCAAAACTAATATATTATTTATAGCTATTCTCCACTTTGGGGATGGTGTTTTGGTGGTTGAAATTTTCACCCCATCCCAAAATGGATCACTTGGCCATCATGTATGCTGATCATGTGTCACTGTTCTCCAAACATGCACAACTCAGCTTAACCTTTATATGGGCACACCTGGACAAAGAATTTAGCTTTCGCTGGATTTTTTATTTGACCCAGGGACATGGCCTGCGATTGGCATAGAAAAGAAAGCATTAAACCCAAATGACGCCATGTCTATTTCAATTGTGGGGGTGAGAAGATTTATTACACATTGTTATCATACATTGCTCAAAAAAATGAAAAGAAACACTTTGAAAACACATCAGATGGATGGACCAAATCACAATGTTCAAGACTGTTCGACTGGATTTAAGTCAGGGGAGTGTGGGGGACAGTCAATGCTATCAATTCCTTCATCTTCCAGGAACTGCCTGCACACTCTAGCCACATGGGGCCGGCCATTGTTGTGCACCAGGGGGAACCCAGGGGCCTCTGCACCAGTACAGGGTCAGCCAGTAACCATTTATACTCGTGCGGTGGTCGCGACACTACTGTAGTTGCAATATTCTCCTAAACAGAGGTGTTTCTGTTTGTTGCTGTTGTGAAAAGGCTTCGCCTACTTTACACCTTAGAAGAAGCAATGAAGACGCTCTAGTTGCCATGGTGAATCTGTGATCGGTGGCGGGGTCAATTTGAGGGAGCCGTGAGCGCGCACTTATCAAGGATATGTTTCACCTGGCTTGATGAATCCGTGTCTGCTCATCCTGGCTTGGTCTTTGTGTGCAACCAATTAAGCCTGGACGCTCTTGTTTTAGATTCATTAAGCTCAGCTCAGTAACTTGTCCCGGATGTCTTAATTCTACTTTTGTGCAACGGGCCCCTGGTGAGTTTCTCAGAGTAAACGGTAACACTAAAACAAGAGGCTACATTAAGATTCTAGAGGAAAAGATCAGGCAGTGTGCCGACAGACCTGCCACAATAGGCGGCATTTGACCATTAAACCACACAATGATCCAAAACATACAGCCAAAAAAGGCAAGAAATGGTTAACAGATATCAACATTTTAGAGTGGCCTAGCCATAGTCAGACCTCAATCCGTCAAAAAGTGAGCACGAGGCCAGAGTGATGGCAAATAATCGTTCCTCAAAACCTGGTTTGCTGCTGAAAAGGTGCGGCCTAGAATCATTGTGGAGACATGGAGAAGCTTGGTAGGTATTATATGAACCATTTTGAGAGTTGTGCAAATAAAGATGTTTCCAGTGAATGTTAAAAAAGGGTATTAATAATTTGACACCATTTTTCATAAAAATGTTAAAGACAAAAACACTTATTTTTTTGATTCCACGCTTTTACCACATTGTCTTACAACCACAAGGTTGTGTCATTTTTTAGTCAGAACAAACATATTGGTCAAGAGAAAATCACCTTTAAATCAGTATTTGCCAGGGGTATGAATAATTTTGTTCTTAACTGTATGTGAGGGTCCGGGGGTGTCCCCCCTAGGAAAATGTATGAAATAATTTTGAACCCCGACCAGTAGGCACGGCTGAAGTGCCCTTGAGCAAGGCACCTAACCCCTCACTGTTTTCGGAGCGCCGCTGTTGATGCAGGCAGCTCACTGCGCCAGGATTAGTGTGTGCTTCACCTCACTGTGTGTACACTGTGTGCTGTGTGTGTTTCACTAATTCACGGATTGAGATAAATGCAGAGACCAAATTTCCCTTACGGGATCAAAAGAGTATATATACTTATACTATACATTTTTTGTACATTCACATTGTTACTTTCATAGCCAAGAAAGGCTGAAGTGGAAAGGGACAGGGTTGTAGTACACATTTTGTTGATTGATGCCGTCTCGGGCCTTGTGATTTTGTAATTATAGGTAAACAACAGAAAATATCCAAAGCTAAAAGAGGTTGATGACGTGCTTGGAGGAGCTGCAGCATGGGAAAATGTTGATTCCACGGCAGGTATGTTGTGGTGTGTTTTTGTGTTTTCAGTATGCTTCAAGTATCCGGTCACTGTATCACAGTCATGATCTCTTTTGGCTCTTTTTTAGAAAAATGTCCAAAGTGTGAACATCCAAGGGCTTACTTCATGCAGATCCAAACTAGATCAGCTGATGAACCAATGACCACCTTCTACAAATGTTGTAATGCTCAGTGCGGACATAGGTGGAGAGATTAACATACAAAGTCTTGTTAAAGTACAGGGAAAACTATTATTAAAAATGTTTTAATGTAAATACAACTAATAATGAATGTCATTTATTCAATAAAATATTCACAAAAGTTATGGTCTAGATGTGATTTGCTTCAGTAGCTGAAAAATTGAGTCAGATAATGTAAGAACGTGTTTTTGCATTAGATATGAGGCATTTTGTGTGAGCAATAGTTGGATTTGTGTGTATGTTACAGTATGTTTACCTACCTGAGTTTTACTTGTATTAAACTTAAGTGATATTGGTCACATTTACCTTTAAGCTTACTGATTTAATAAATTGTTAATTCACCCACCAATTACATATCTCTCATCTCATATGCCATGCCACTCTTGGCTTAATCTTGGTTTCTCGTAATATTACCATTGCTTCACCAGTCGCTCTCATTGTTCATACACGTGTAAACCTGTGAGCGGCCCAACGCAATTCTCATCCGTGGGAGCACGTCTGTGCCATCTCTCTCCTTTCAGACGGTATGCAAGGGCTGATGGCTGGTACGCACACACTAGAGGTGGAACGGTACATGTATTCGTGTATTGGGCTGATGGGTGTTTATTGCCGACCTCACGGCACATCAATGGTTAGACCGAGAATTCTCGTCTTAAATCAAAATTCCACTGGAGCTCCAAGCGGCTTGGTACACGCAGCCTTACAACACTGTTTACAGCTCTTCGAGCCACGGTAAAATGTCATTTTTGGTACATAGCTAATTTAGATACACTTATGGTGTGGGTGCTTGCGTTTTTTTAGGAATCCGCCATCTTTGTTTGTATTGAAATGAAAATATTAAGTGACACATACACGTAAGAGGTCGGAAATACGGGACGGTAGGTAATAGGTGGCGTTCCTATACCATGACAGAATATGCCCATTGAAAATGGTTTAGTTAGGCTAGTTTATTATTTATTATGAGCCACCGTAAACGTGAAAGTAGGTATAACCCAGTATACTGTATATAGGCTACAGCTGAATTGTGGAATCACAAAGGAAGAGGATAAGATCGTCGTCGCTGACATGAGGTGAGTAGGCTAGTAATGAATACACGCAGAAGGTATGATTTAATGTATTTGTTCACAGAATGAATATCAAAGTTGTGCACTTGAACTCTGTCCTATCGTGAGCTGATATCTCCTAAGTTAAATCATACGTAGTGCCCGGTTTGAATGCTTCGAATTTTCTGTGCTTGAGTTTTAAACATGATTCAAAAAACGTTCCGTGAACGTTCAAACTGCAGTTCCTTCCTGACACAAACAACCACAAGGTGTCACTTGGGAGTTCTGCCACTACTATTTTTGATGCGCCTTGACTTAGCCTACTGCTTCCGTGACGCAGCGGGGGCACGGGAACTTAAATTGATCACGGTAGTTTAAGCTTACACTTGACAAAACATTCTAATATGAAAATGTAGATGCAATTGTAAAATGGTGCAGCTCCTTTAAGAAAGCACCGTGCGCAGGGATGGAGAGAGAAAGCGAGAGGGGATATGTGTGTTAGAACTTAGCTACTTTTTCCACACGCATCTATGTGCTGTTGAGACTGGAGCGATATTCAAAATAATTCAAATTTGCAGATAAAACCAATTATCCTCATTCATTGCAACCTCAGCATGCCTGCTTGCCGTTGTTCAAACGAAAAAGATCAAAGCACCTTTTGCGTTTGAATGTAGGCCTAGCACAAAAAATGTTTAAACAGCTGGACAAATGATTTAGCTAATTGATTATAGTCTGTACACCAGCAATTGTTGAACATTTACCTGTACAAGTACATTGACAGTAGCACAGCCTAACAGCATGTTGTAGGCCTACAGTAAAAATTTCACTTAAATTGCAACCGCAATATGCATGCTTGCCAACGTTCAAACGACAACGAAAAAGATATCAAAGCAACAAGAGGAGTTTTTGAAGTTAAGAAATATTTTCGTATAAAAAAATTGTCATTCTTCAATCTCCTTCACTGACGCCTATGGAAAAGGCTTAACGTCCCAAAACAAACGATCAATGATCATCAAATTCCTCTCATATTGCTCCTCATAACCATCTATAAAAAAGTGTTTTTTCTTTTCTTTTTGAGCACGTCCGAATCCCAGGACATAACGCACTGGACCTTATAATAGGCTCAATTTGAAATTGCGATCAGTGACTGGCATCGGCCATCGGAGTGAAACAAAGCTTTTCGAAATTGAACCGGCTATTAAAAACTATTTGCGCACCTCCATGTCACAGGAGAGACTGGGCTCTCCCTTCTATGAAAAAGACGTTAGGATACCTGCAAACTGGCCTATGATTTAATTGCTGAGTTTGCGGCAAAGCAAGAAAATGTTTTTGTTCCTGAGTCAGGATATGGCGAGTCAGTGTCATTTATTTGTCCAATGTTAGCCTATAGATACAGACCAGTACATCTTATCAATAGTTTGAATGTCGTGTGTGTTTCTGCTCATTGACAAATACCGTTCAGCTCAATGATTCATGCCCAATTAATTCCCCCTGTTAAAGTGTTCGCCTTTGTTACACTATTTGGTTTCGTGATGTAGGCCTAGCCTATGATAAACACCATATGGCCAAATATGTGACAGACAGCTAATGTTATAGGCTATACACTTGAATTTCCCCTCTTAAAGACAAGCTGGTGTAGCTTATTAGACTAGGCTACTATTAAAATACACCGACTGTAGCCTTGGCTATGTGTAAAGTAAGCTATCACATGATTTCATGCACGTATGTGAAAAGGGCCTTGCATCTCTCAAGTTCGCACAGGGCCTCGCACCCCCTTGCGACAGCCCTGCAGCTCCTCCTAAGACAGCGAGGAAAAAGTTAAAATACGCAATAAACCCGGGAAAAGTTGACAGGTTTGTTTCGGTCCCAGTGATTATTTGTGAAATTGTGCAAACGACAGCCTTTTCAAGGAGTCGTAGCATGCAAGCTCCCATATCAGTAGCCTAAGGCATCAAATTGTTGGGACTGGGGAGGATCATGCGTTTTTTTTTTTTCAATCACGAGGTCATAGAAAAATGTCTTGCTGACGAGGGAGGGTCACGTCTTTTTTGACTAACGCTCCCAAAACTCCAACGGTAGCCCCTTAAATAAATAACGAACAGTCCCTAATTGATTAATAGCCTGCAGGCCTTCACCAGCAATTTTTGGAACATTGACCTGTACAGGACATTGACAGTAGCCCAGCCTATAAGCAAATGTTGCAAAAGACGCAATTAATCAGAAATAAATAATGTAATCTGCATCGCTTTATTTAACAAACTGCAAGCAACAAGAGGATTGAGTTCGCTGTGAGGCCAAACCCAAGAGCAGAGCCTATCTGTTAAGGCAGTCGATAGGCTACGAGCTGTGTGTGCCTGGAAAGACGATAGATGACGGCTCTGGTCATCCCCTCCCCCCACTTCCTGTAGCCTATGAAGGCCTGCGGGGAGTAGCCTAAAACGACTCGTTGCCGTTTTGGGACATCAAGAGGCCGTTTACACGACACCGCTGGGTGGATTTTCTCTTACCACTTTCACACCTTTAACGACTCCGGCAAGAAAAAACCTCGCGTGTACACACAGAGGTGTAACCGGCTAAATGTGCTGTAGTGCATATGCCAGACCAGTCGATGGCGCCGCTGTGCAGAAGCTTCACGATAAATTCGCGTGAATCGCGTAGAAGAAAACATTGTTGAAACAGTTTGTTAAGCCAGAGAATGTCTAATAAGTGCTCTGGTTAAGCAGTCGCATGAAATAAGGAGACTACAGACAATTCGGTTTTCAATTCAACTGTTAAACTAATAAAGTTCATTTTCAAGGTATGTGACTGCTATGTGAAATTTCAAATGCTTAGCCTACGCATTGCATTAGGTCTGAGCACCACTGGAGAAAACACTAACATGCAGTAAGCTAATGTTTAACTAAGTTAAGCTAACGTGTGCTTCTAACTTAGCCACTAAAGGCTGATAGGCTACATTGTGCACATAAATCATGACAGGGGAAAGAAAAACATTTTAATATGATAAATAAATGGTTTGGTTTGTTTTGACAAGCAACATGTCAGGTCGAGTGCCGTGGCTGAGTTGAGAGGTGGGGCTATGTCGTCATAAAGTTGCCGGCTTCGCACCTACAGGTGTCTACACAGCGAAAGTTAGCCGGCGGTTTCAAAAGTTCCCACTTCGGAAGCCGGTGTCAAAAGCTGTCGGTTTCAGTCTCCTAAACTGCCGGCGTCGTGTACATGCAAGGCGTAACCGTTAACAAAACCTCACCAGGTTCACAAAAACCGGCGTCGTGTGCACGACCCCTAAGCCTTTTCACGTCCCCCATTCTTTTTCTTCTTTCACAAGCGGGAGCGCAAAGTAGCCTAACACTTTTTGGCTTTGGCTAAATATTTCTAAAATCATTTGAGTTTCACTAGTCACATGTTTTAACAAGCAACAATTGTTATTGAACTAATAGACGTGTGTAGTTAATAAATAAGTAGTTTCCAATTAAGCACAATCACAACAGTTTACAGTCAGATATAAATATATATGTGTCTTGTGTAAAAAGGGCAAAAAATACTGTACCAGCTGGGAAAGTGTCAGGTGGGCCACTGGAGGGAGGGAAAGCGCCCAGAAAAGACACCAATTTACCTGTGCAAAAATAGTCACACATACGCTGATAGCCACACTCACAGCAAAGGGTGGTGCAAACACGCAATTAAGAGTACACACACACACACGCTATAAACACACTAAGCATGCAGGTGACCATGACCAATAAGGAGGAGCAAAGACTACCCAACCACCAGTGGGCCCGACCGATCTCCAGCTGTGGCGATATACAGCCAGTATAGGGTGATGTAGCTTAATTGTAGTCTACGGGGAGATGAACACAGTTGGTCACAAACAAAAATTCTAAGACGCCAAGAGACAAATCCCCCCCCCAGCATACAGACATGCAGGCGTAACGAGACCGATCACCCACAATCAACAAGCCTGGACAGCCGCGTCTGTGTGCGGGATAGAGTACATGCACTTAAACAATTTGTAGAAATCATACATAAAATACAAGGCAGAACAGCAATGGCATTAAGTAGTTCTTCCTGGGGGCAAACAGAGCAGTACTAGCATTACATTTGAGTAGAGCAACAGATGCACAATGCTACCCATGACAGTAGGCTAAATGTTGATATTACCTTGCATCCACGCTAAACTGAGTGCCCATTCGACCAGTCGTAGTTGCAGAACCCACCTGTTAACCGTTTCCAGAATATAATTTTAAAACTAGCACACACAATGAATCAGTCAAAATTCGGAGTAAAACGCACCTGATCAGCAAAACGAAGGGCTCAGTTTCAGTCCCTTTCAGAATAGGCTGTTTCTGGTGTCTGTTGCCTTAAATGCAAATGAGCTGTTGTTGGCCACGCCCCTCTCAGGAACTGATCCCATGTTTATGTCAACGGGCAGCATGGTCGTAATGTAAGCCAGGGAATACGAGTCTGTGTAGGTGACACGGTGACGGAGGATTCTCCACCAGAAAGCCTCCAACTGCCAATGATAAAATGCAATTTGTTATGCAGGAATAATAAAGAATGTGTGTCAAACGTCATTGACTGTTCTGTTTGAATTTCCAAGTTATTGGAGTTTCGCCGAAACGTCTGCCACATCTTGGTCGAACCCTGGTCGAGTAGCGCTGTCAGAAACTAATGACTTTCTGCAGGCGCTTATGGAACCAACAGAGTATCTCGTAAATTACCCCACTAATAATTCTCTGAATGGTACGAAACTTCTAAAGTAGTACACCTATGTTCTTTACTCATAAAACAAGGCATTGGAAAGTTTGTAGGTACACCAGGAGTTTATTTAAATAACACTTGCCTGATAGCTTCTACTCTGCTGCTATCTACCACTGCGTCAACGTTACTTCCGTAATTTGGGAAAAGCCCGTAAAAGTCCTGGCAGGAAGCGATTACATCAAAGTTTTTTGGTATATCCAGTTTTTAATATTTTTTTCTGAAGTGTTTACAACTTAGTGTTAACTAATAATTGTTGCAAACTAGTAGCCTAGAAATCTAGACGCACCCTAGCCGCAGCAAATGACATTTGCTGCCAGGGCTAGTCTAGCAACTCTCCGTTGGCTTGTGAGCTCGAAAAATTAAATTTCTATCAGGCCAATCAAATCGTGTATAGAGTTGTTAGGCGGGCTTAACATAATGATTGATGGCAGAGTTGCAACGGTTTTGCTTGAATTCCCTGCTACTTGAAAACAAATAAGATAATGTTGTTGTTGGCGAACAGTGTGACACGAGTTAAGCTTTTATTAAGTTGGCAAAAGTTTGAACTAGCCAACTAGCTCCGCTGGTGGGAAACCATGGGACTCATAGCGCTGTCCTATTGCGTGCAAAGTAAATTTGAAAGACAACCGATTATCCCGCCCTTCGGACTGAGCACTGCGAACGGTGAGTGCCCAGACCCTACATTTTAATGTGGGTCTGGCTCATCAGGCTAGAAAACTGGTACTACAAACAAAATATTAGTGCATTCCTGGATCTACGTCCTTATGCATGCTTCCTGCCAGGACTTTTACGGGCTTTTTCCAAATCACGGAAGTAACGTCAACGCAGCGGTAGATAGCAGCAGAGAGTAGAATCCATCAGGTAAGTGTAAACTCCTGGTAAACTTTCCAATGCCTCGTCAACATGCAGAGAGTGGACTGATGGATGGTCACAACCAGCGATGTTGGAGGCTTTGGTGACAACTCTCTCTAATTTCCCCTTGGTGCGACTGTCAGCTCCCATACCAGACGGTAATTGAAGAGGTAATGCTTTCAATGATGGCTTTGTAGAAGAGCACGAAAAGGGTTTTGTTGACCTGAAACTTTTTCAGTTGTCTTAGGAAATAAAGTCTCTGATTTGCCTTTTTGATAAGGTGGGTGGTGTTAATGTCCCATTTCAAATGATGGCTGATATGTGAGTATATTGAAGTACCATTCATGATATGTTGTCAAATATTGATGTTGTAGGAAGTTTACATAGCTTACACTATATTTTTCTTTCATCCCCCATGCCTGTTTCATTCTTCCCAGCCAGGAGGGACGAATAAAACAAAACGCACGTTTGACTTCTGCTTAAATAACTGAAGCTGAAAATGTAAAATGCAACTGTTTTTGACTGAGGACAGATGTAGGTTGCTAGTGACAAAATATTAGCTTTCAATGTGTTACAATGTTTAAATTACGTTTAATTAAAAAGTGTTTCATTCGTCCCGGTTCTCTCCTATATTGTACTGACTGTCTTGTGTTAATCTCCATATACACTCAATGGTTAATCCATGTTTAGATGGCATAATTACTAAAATTGAGATATTTGAACGGCAAAAACAAATAAAAACGATATAATGAATGGACTTTTAGGGGAGCTGTATGCTAATCTTCACCTCATTGACTAGCCTACTCTTACCCTTAACGTTAATGTAGCTGCTAATGTTAGCAAGTAATGTTCGCTATCCATATGTCTGTTGTTAGCTTGATTAATATTCACCATACTAAATTGTCACTGTCTGTAATCAACATTATGAGCTCTCTTACACGTATTTCACAACAACAAAAAAAACGTTTTAGTTGAATAATTACACTTACTGGACAAGACCAAACCGAAGACTGTCGTTTTGGCTGTTTAGCTACAGCCACAAAATTAGCTAGCCTCGGCTGATCTGTGGTGGAAACGGAGAAGGGGATTTTACTCGATAAGGGGCGTGTTTCACTCGCTGAGTGGGCGTGCCTGACCGTGATTTCTCTTCACTACGCATGTTTCAGCTCCTACTGCGCAAGCGTACTTCAAATTGGCTCCAAATTTTCCAAGATGGCCTCGCTTCGGTGGCTTCAATTCCATAGAACCAGAGAATAGGCGTGTTCGACTTGAGGCAGATCTGACTTGGTCTGGCTTTCTACGTAAACGTGATCTTCAGAGGCTAGCCGGGAGGAGCTACAACAGAGGACAGCTCATCCCGGACAGACAGGCTACAGTCTGCCTGACGTGACTCGCGGGAGATATCGCGGAATTTTGTTTGCAATAAATACAGCAGAACTTTCATTCTTACTCATTAAAATGAGCATGATGACTGACGAAATAAATCCTTATGATGTAGTTTAAATAAACCACTGTTGTCATACAGTTAACAGGCCTGCATTGTAGCACATAAATTCAATATCAAGTGTTTCCCCTATATGTGTGTCTATCTATTTAGCCAACAGCAGAAAATAACAGAATATCCAAACGTTTTCAGTAGGCTAGCCTACCATTGTTGCAGAAATCACGTATTAGAAGGTATCCCTTCAATTTCTGTTTATTTTCACATATTCCAACATAAGGAAGCAGCATGAGACTCCCGTCATAATCGTCATGAGGACATTCCTCCCAAATGGCCCTATCACGTCTTTGAACTGACGTCATGAGGGCGTGTTTCAGCTTGTGCAGCTCGTGGAAGGCAACTGCAAGATCTGTCTGCAGGCTAAGACTCCCGCGATATTTTAAGGCCATGTGACATGGTGTCACGGTGGTAAGTCCCTCCCCGGCTGACAAGTCGGACAGAATTTCTAACCAGCAAGCATTGCGTCCATCCCAGTATGCATTGTGTTCAACCCAGCATGCATCACATCAAGTCAGATCTGCCTCAAGTCGAACACGCCTATTGTCTAATAGGAAGACAATTGGCACTGTCTGGTTACTTCCGGTTTCTGGACTGGTTGCAGTTCCTCCTCAGATTCCACTTGAGAGTCCACTTCCAGAGTGCATGGAGGTCTATGGAGCTTTACCCAAGCTGGTTATGTGCGTCACCGCATCACCTTTACAAAATGGATCTAGATCTAGAGTGGTTTATTTCACACAAGAGATACAGGTTATAACATTTATTTTAGAAGAATAGCAGATCACTGTTACCAACTGCACATAATAATCTAGGGAGGCGTGCTGGAAAAAATATAGCCGATTGTGTAAATTTGTGTAAAAAAGTGAAAAGACTCTGCATATTGTCTGAAAAATAAATATGCCACAGGCTGAATTGTTCGCCATTAATCCCAATAGAGTGATGATAATTGAATGAATTGCTTTTGCATTTTGCAAACGCATTCAATGTGGCAAAAAAACGCAGTGACACACAGACACATAAATAAATATGTAGTATATCCCACTGGTAACATAAAAGGTAATTTATTTTGGACATTTTCACGTAAAAGGAATCATATCAAAAAACTACTGATGTGGGAGTGCTGACAGTACTTCATTTATTGAAAAAAATATCAGAGATAACGCCTTGTAACCTTTCAACGTCTTTCAGAAATGTTTTCATACTTCCTGAATGAAGAAGGACTCCCCATCCCCAAGGGTCTCCAAACAATTGCCCGTTTCAAATACATTAGTGTCACACCAAATCCATTTTTGGGACAAAATCTTTTTGTTTAGGGCTGATTCAAAATATTATGCCTCGACTTTTAGAATAGGAGAGCATCTGTGTTATCATGTACTTAAATAATGAATTACAATTGCATTCATTTTTATTGGTTTTATTCAAAATCAAACTTTGTGAAATGTGCTTGGGACAGTCACGCCAGTATGAGCTTTGTCTGGTTTGATTGAAATTGTTGAAAAACAGGAATATGAATTGCATGTATGCTCTGTGTGTTCTTATAAAACAGCATTTTCTGAATAATACAGTATAACCACATTTCTTTACAGATTTTGCCATTATTTAGATATGTTTGACACTCAGGCCAAAAAAATGCATCCACATGCAGGCTTCAAGATGCAACAATGCTCTGCATCAAATTGGGAGCACATGCTCAAATTCATGCATGGCATGGAATGTTTTATTTGTCAAAGAATAATCAAACAACTAAACTTTTGTGTACCTGAGAGTGTGTGGGGAGGGGGTATGTTGTGTGTTTGGGTGGGAGGGTGATGATGAAATGGTGTGTGTGTGTGCTGGGGGGCAGTGTATGTTGGGGGATTAATGGGGTGTGTGGGGTAGGGGGGTGTACCTGTGTGTGTTGGGAGGGGGGGGGGGGGGGGGGGGGTGAAATGGTGTGTATGTGTGTGTGTGGGGGGGGAGGGTAATGGGGTGTGTGTTGGAGGGGGTGTGGTGTCTTTGGATGGGGGGGATGATGAAATGGTGTGTATGTATGGGTGGAGGGTGGGGCGTCTGGATATGGTGTGTGTTTGTGTGTGTGGGGGGAAGGGGGTGCACGGGTGTGATGAAATGGTGTGTGTGTATGGGGTGGGGGGGGTTTGTTGTTTGGCAGGCGGCACATATATCAGACCAGACACTATAAATGGTTACAATAATAGTATCAGACAGTACAATATTTATTTCTTGCTACAAATCTACACATTTAAGCAAATTATGTCACACAAATCACATTTCAACAGATTCAGCAGCCATTACCGCCATTTTTGTTTACTTTTCACAGCTGTTTCACACGTTGCCGCAAAAGAATTATGGGTAGTAGGGAGCATGCATGGAGGATGCAACCAGACTAGAGACGGTTGATAAAGGTAACTAGAAAATCTTTGATGCATCGATGCTGCCTTCAAAAATGACCGTTATTCGGGTAGTTCTAAGATATCTTGGAAGGTAGCAAAAAGAGTTTTTTCGGTTTTGAAGCACACTTGCTTCCTCGCTCCCCAGTTAGATCATCTTAAAAGGCAGCAGTTTTTACCGTTTCGAACAGAGCCTAAGTACCCAAAACAAAGATAGAACTGGGAAGAAGGGGATAATATTCACTTGAATTGATTTTAAACTGATGCTATATTGATAATTATATTCATCATAAATACAATAATATACTGCTCAAAAAATTAAGGGAACACTTAGTTTTCCACAATTGTTAAAACACATTTTTTGAAACCTTCCACCCTTTTCTCCATTCTCAAACTACATTCACAGAATGTCTGACAGTTCTTGCGAAATAAAACACTCGCCTCAAAAGTTTTACTTGTGCTCAGAGCCAAACCGTGTCAGAGTACCGATCCAGTGTATGATTGAAGTGTTCCCTTAATTTTTTTGAGCAGTATAGATGGATTGTAACTTTTCATGAACACTAGAGACTAGAGAAACAACCATGCAGATTTATAACGCAAGATGTGAGCCAGATAATAGGTCCTTATAAATGCACTACAAATGTATAGCTAATTTATTCATGGGTTCTCCATAAAGCCTTTCTTAGCTTACACCTCTTCTCCCTTTCTTACGGTCTCGGTCAGACACATACACACACAAAAGTTGGGAATGAGGGTCTGCATTCAGGGTCTGTTATTTTTTTTTCCATTGGATTTTACAAACGCTGATACTTGTAGATGTGCAATTAGCTTATATTGTCCAGAATATCACTCTACCTAAGTGTGTATTTGTTGTGACTATTGCAATTTGCAGCACACAATTAATTGGAAAAGTAAGAAACAAAGGAAATTATCAGTGTACAGGTCACTAACTGAATGAAGGTCACTAACAGCTAACTGAATGAATTTTTGAAAATCAAGATTTGCACTGTTTGATTTAAGCTTACCACCACAATGCTAGCACAAGATGTGGTAGACAATAGTTAAGACCTACACATTCAGTGCAATTTTATACAATTCAAACTGTTATACACTCAGCCTTAGCTAGGCACACTTGATTTTCTAATAAGCTCTGAACAAAGCCAAAGTTTCATATATCAAAATCAAAAGTTGGATCCATCTGGGCACAATATGAAGTACTGGGAAGACTGCTCACTGGCCTGAAATGTCCTTTGCAGTACTGCAACACTGAACACAGTTCGCTAGAGCATTGCATCAAATGTGTTTATTATTCATATCAATGAATGTTCTTTGATGTCATTTATGGAAATGTCTTTAAGATATACTATTTGATGCTTTCATACTGTAACAGATGTTTGGGAATTATTACATTAAGATCTGATCTGAACCAATCAATAAAAACTTTCAATGTAATCTGTCAGAGAATGTGTTAATAAAGTGTTCACTGTGCAGCATGGTAAAACAATAAGATGATGACAAGACACAAAACATTAACAGACCATATATTTACACTCAGTCTCTACTAACCATGTTAAAATCAAAAATAAAATATTTTAAATAAAACAATACTGACCCTGCATTTTCTAATCATCTCGGACAAATTTCACAGATTACGCTTTAAGTGGGCAATCCAGCCAGGACATCAATATCCACTTAAAGCTGAGTACATTATTGTGCAAAGATTTTCTAGGCATGATCACTTCAGTCTACCATTAGTCATTTTCAGTTAAAAGAGGTCTCATAAGCTCATAAGTAAAATTAAGTACAGTACTACATACAGTAGTCATTTCCGCAAGTATGTACAATATATAATGCAAAATATACACAGGAGATGAAGACATTGCTACTTAAGGGGGCTACCTGAAACACGACATATGATGCAAAAATAGATGAGGGCTACAACACCCACTGGGATGAACTCTGTAGGTGAACTGATTTCACATTGTTAGCATATGCGTTTGTATGTGTAGATGTAGCCATTGCAGTAGGGGCAGGTGTGCGTTACATCCTTCAGGTCATCAATCAGGCAAGGAATCAAGCAGCATCCAAGATCACACCTAGAGTGCATAAAAAAAATAAAAAAAACACTATGTTCACTGAGCAAAAACAGCTACACACTCACATGAATGTTCTAAGGGATTACAAAAAATCCAGGGAAACCACTGAGCCACTTACCCCACAAAGAAGCAGAATAGGCAAAAAAGTGAGTTCATGAGGCCGATGTCATGGCTAATGCGTGTGATAATGGCCTGCTGGCAGTGTGGGCACACTGTCTGCACTGGACTTGACTGGAACATCTCACCCTGAAGCACAGTCACTGTAGTGGCTGCTCCAGGAGGTGCAATAACTGTGGCTGTGTGCCCTCCAGCAGGGCCAAAACGACCGGGCCCTGAACCAAACTGCCCTGGCACCATCTGTGGAAAATGGTGATGACCTGGTGATGGATAAAAACCACCTGTAGAGAGTGGAAATGATTTAGGATGGGGTTAGATACTAGTAATTCAATAATTTATGACGTGAATTTGTTTTTCACTCCGTAAAAGACTGGAAATCACAGTGTGTGTACTGTATTATTTTGGCAGGCATACCATGTAGGTGTGGCATAGGCATTGGCTCTGGGCCATCACCTGGGACATGAGGTGGCACAAAGCCTGGGTGAAAAGACGACTCGTATGGAGGTGGACCATAGTCGGGAGGCTGGGGCTGACCCTGAATGGGTACAGAGGTCACAGGGGCAGAACCTGCAGGACAAATTAAGAGTCACAGACTGCTTTACATCCTTTATATTATGTTTAAAAACAGCATTTTAAAAAAACGAATGTAGCTCTCTTGCTGTATCCATATTTTTCCTTTTGTGTCCTGTTGCATAAAACTCTAATCTAAAGCTAAACTCTTAAAGGGATACTTCACCGATTTGCATTAAGCTTTGCATCATTAGAAACTCTGTAGTATTTTCGAATGATCGTGTTTACGAGGGAGGTTAGCACGACAAGAGATTTCTCTATTTCTTGCCTGGAAAAAAGCAAGCAAGCAAGACAGGAGATTTCTGTATTTCTTCCCGGTAAAAAAATTCTCCGGTAACATAAAAATCGCCATTTTGAGTCATCGGAGGATTTTTTGGCCAGAAGCTGGAGACATCTCTAGTTCTGCAGGTTTTCAAACCACCCATAGGGAGTGGGACGTCACGCCCATAGCTGTCAACCCTCCCCTTTTTTCCGGGTTTCTCACGTATTTTAACTTTTTCCCCCGCTGTCTTTCCGACAGCTATGCATGCTCAGAATTTAGAAATAGTGTGGGCCATCTTTCTTTGAAGCTATGCTAACAGACTAGACTCCTGCTCTGCGGAGAAAGCTGAAAAGTAACGACGTTTGCGGAAGGTAGTTTTGAAACTGACATGGCAAAAGGGGATTTTGAAGACCTGGTGCACGAATCTGATGCTCATGACTACCTGTACGAGCCGCAATACAGTGAGGAACAGTTGAGGATGATTGAGGAACAGGAGGACTGCAGCAAGACCGACTGTCTGTCGGTTAGTAGGAAGAGCCGGGCCGACTCTAGCAGGGGGGGCTGGTGGTGTCAGTGCTCTCGCGGAATCGGCTGAGGAAACGGCAGTATGTAGAGCACCATAACTTTGCGCCACACATGGACCTGGAGACATTTTTGAAGGCGAGAGACTGGGGAAAGCCAATCGTCTTGTTTTGCCTGCCTGTGTCCAGAACAGGCAGGCAGGATTCATGGCAACGTTACGGACAGTAACGTTGGCTATCAAGTAACTGGGGCTATCAAGTAACTGTTGATGCTCAGGATTAGCTATAATACAACCCCAAATAAGAACAAGTTGGGACGTTGAGCATCTCATGGTTAAGTGTAGACCTTTCTATCTACCCAGAGAGTTTACCGCAACTGTAACAGATTACATAAATTCGTCGACGTAAATCATTTGCGTCGACTATTCGCAATGTAGATTTATTAACGCATCAGTGATGATCTACATCCCGATTTAAACCAAAGATTCTAGAGCGCACTTTGAGAGATGTATCCAAGGCTAAACATATTTGTTACACATGCTACAAAAAATTATTCTGTGCTATGGATGATTTACCAACGTAACACCAGTGCAATACAGTTTTCCCTATGGCTATACATGCGTGAGACTGACAGGGGAGCTACACCAGGTACGTAACTGAAGCGTTTCGTTCTTGTTGTGTCTGCTGCACTATAATCCACTCTATTAGCTACACCAGACGTGATGGCGGCGCGTACGTTTGAAAAAAATAAAGCAGTCTTCTAAAATACTTTTTACACATCGCGAACGGAACGCTTCAGTGCGTCAGGTGTAGCTTCCCTGTGAGACGCTTGTTTGTTTGAAGTGCGCGTGTAGGGTATGTGAGAGGGGAATCGATGCGCTTTGATTCCAACTTGGTAGTAGTAGTCTACAGGATTAAAAAGCATGCCCACGTGTGTGCACATAGTATCCAAACAATCCTACAACAGCTTGCGAATTATCCTCCCAAGCCTAGCAAGTGTTTTGCCTAAAGCGAAAGTATATTCCGACCGGCCGAGGTGCATTCATATCTCGTCTAAACGTCTATGACAATCGCCTTGTTCCTTGTACTGAAAACCCAGACACCACCATTTAGTTGTTTGAGATTTTAAAGGTTTTATAACAATGCTACAGATTTTGTGGCTGGTGCTACAAATCTATTCACCTTTGCAGCACCAATACTATGCAAAAAAGTTAACTATGCATACAACCCTGGTATCGCACATATCTCATGTAGGCTATTCTGTCTGATACGCCATGCTGATTTTATAACCCTAAAATAACTAGCCCTCATCACCTCACACATGAAACATAAAAAGGTTAATGCAAAAAAAATGAATGAAATGTTAATGAGAAACTTTCTGATATTTGGGAATGGAAAAATAATTGCAACAATAATAATGAACAAATTAATTGTTAGATTAATCGTTTAAATAATAGTTTGGGACAGCAATTTAATAAAAGGTAAATCATGGGTTACACTTTACTTGACAGTATCGACATAAGAGTGACATGACACTGTCATGAACATGTCATACAAATCATGCATAATTAAAAAATAACTCAATTTCGGCTAGGTCTACTTGGCTACGCAATAATGTTTCCATTACAGCACAGCGCACGTTCAATGAATGAATGAAAGCGGCTGCATTGTTTCGCAATAAACAGCGGGTGGAAATCCCGACAGTCTTTCAACTACATGAAATGTAATAGTGACCCATCAAATACCATCCCAAACAGTGAACCATCAAATACAGTCCCAACATTTAGCAATATATTAAAACAGACCAAAAGTAAATTAAATCCCAAACCAAACTGAAAATCTTCTGATTTTGATAGCCTACCGGTATAGACCCTTTCAAGAGAGTTCCATTATCAGCATCATAGTTGGCCCCACAAGGCTTCCGTTTTAACATTCCATATGTTATCTTAATGCAGAGGAAGTAGATTGGGAACCAAATAGAATGTTCAAGCATTGTTTTTGATATTATTGTTAAAAGGGTCTATACCGCTCCAAACGAAATGCATGTCTCACAATAAAACACATGTAAGAAATAAGGGCCTACCTCAAATACAAGCCTGCCCAAAATAAAAGCTTGTGCTTTGCGCAGCCTAATTAAATAAAAGACCCCGGCCATAATTTGAGGATTTACGGTAATCTTAACTTTTTACTTTACTTTACTAGCTAACTCCCTCCTCTTTCAGTCTATGCTCCCTGCTCTGGCTCCATTTGTTCTTATTCTTTAGGGATGCACAATATATCGGCGGCAGATATATTATTGGCTGATAAGTGAAAAAATGAAAATATTATTATCGGTTCGATAACAGAATTCTGGCCGATAATTTGCGCCGATATTTTTTAAAGTCCTAATTTAGGCCTACGTAAGGTCCGTCTGGCTACACTGAGCTACTTGAGCTTGGTTGGCTATACTTTTTCCTCAATATAATGTCAGCGGTGTAAATGTATTTCACCACTCTAACAAAATCTGTGGATATGCGTTCATTTGGGAATCTGTGATCTCAAAATCGTCTCGTGAATGATCCGCCATTTAACCCTTACAAGCCCGACCGTTCTAATTTCGTTAAAATTTTAACGATGACCAATCATCTAATATCTCAGCTGTCCAATGACTGATTTTATTTCTGAAATCTTCCCCGTAATGCTGACAACATAAGCTTCAAATTGATATGATTGGTTAAGGGGTTTATGGCGCGAAATGTTTTGGATACTTGAAGATGAGTCGTGAAAAATACTTTTCACTTCAGTCGTACATTTTAACATGGACCGCCAGATGCCACCTGCACTTCGTTGGAGTTTACCTCGACTGGAAACCACACAGCTGGATAAACTGAGGTAATATATATTTTACATCGTTTCTAGTTATGGTTAATCTTAATTTGTAGTCATAAAATCATGTTATTTGACAGTAATATGCTTTCTCATCAGCGTCAACATTATGGCATAGCGGGGGCTAAGTGCATCGTCATGTAACTTTAGCTAGCTGCATTACTCTGAACTGCTTGCAGTATTCTCGTTTGCTTTTGGCATCAGTTATTTTCATTTGACAATTTCATTTAAAAACCTGTTAGTATATAACCTGTAAGTAAGTTTGTTTTCTAGTACTAATTTGCTTGTTAGGTAAGCATTATATTGGCAAGTCAGTATAGCATACCAAAGCTGAATAAATCAATGGGCGCCGCGTTTCTAAGTTGCGTTCTCTTACATGAAATAAGTTGAGCGATATTTTTACTCCTCTCAATATGTAGTTGTAGAAAACAAGATGTGAAATCACGGATTCTGTCAGAAATGTAGTGCTAATTGACGTATTGCCTCTCATCGGGTTGTTACCTCGCTAGGCAGTTTGTAGTGAACTGTTTTACCTTGCTTCTAAATGACAAACATCAGACGTGCTTGTCTCAACATTTTCTAAGATGGCATGACTTGATATTCTACTCTTCTCAATATGTAGTTTTATAGAAACATGATGTGAAATCACATATTATGTCAGAAATGTCATTATTGCATTTAAGCAGTTAGTTACTAGGTGAAATGTAATCTGTCTTTATCTTAATGCCAGCCAGGCAATCAGATTTAGGGTAGCTAAACCCATGTGTAATAAAATGACTTTTCATACTTCTAAATATTTTTGAGTTACTCAAAATGCTTCAATAGTTTAGGCTACCTCTTCTTGTGTATGTATGTGCACACACGCACACATCTGTAGTTTTGTGATTTTATTTTTTAAATTAATAAATGTATTACATTTGTATGATTTTACTGTTGTTTCAGATGGAGGATGACAAGACCTACACAGACCTCCTTGCAGGCCTGAAGAGGTGGCTGACTGCTGATGAGCTTGCGATCACAATGTTGAAGACCATGTGAGGATGGAGGAAGAAGGTATAGATTTAGGTGGCGTGCATAGGGTGGTGTAGACTGCCACTAAAACACTGTGAAATAGACTTGTTATGTTGATTTTTATGTTGTTGTCCCAGGCATATGTGGTTTTACCCACCGGAACGGGTGGGAGGTTGTGCTTAGTAGGCCGTCGTATGCAAACACACAGTGCAGGGGCATGGGACGAAGAGAACCCAGAAGAGTTTCACAGTTTTCTGGGATTGATCATTGACATGGGACTTCACTTCCCTCCCTAATATCCATTGCTACTGGGGAACCAAGTCTCTGAAGGGATCAGGGAGCGTTGACCAAATGAGAAATACATATTGTGTACACTTTTTCTCCATTGACATTGCTGTTTCAGTAGTTTCTTATTATTTCAAGTTTGGCAATGCAGAATCTGGTGTTGAACCTAGGTTTGGTAGCTACAGCCAGAAAGACTTTGGCGAAAATCTATCACAACAGCTGGCAGGCATTTCCGTCAAAATTTCAGCCTCGCCTTCAGCTGCTCCAACTACTACTCTGTCGTCTTTTCATCAAGTACATATTCCTGTACAGCAGGAGCCAAAGAAAAATTGTTGGCTTTGTTATAAAAACAATACATAATAACACTAAAGTAGCTTGTATGGCCTGGAGTTTAGCGGTAGGTGACTGCTTTTTTGGTAAACAAAATTGCTGTCAGATTTGGCATTCTACAGAAGGGGATGCGTTTCGTTATGAGTCATAGGTCCTCTGTGTTTAACCTTCAGGTTCCCCACCACACCTTTCCCTATCCTCCTCTGTGTGTGTGTGTGTGTGTGTGTGCGTGAGTTTGTGTTTATATGTGTTTATTCTCAACAGGCTTGTTCTATGTAATCCACTTTCAAATGTTTAGACACATTGATTTTTGAGTGATGTTGAAGTTGATTGTATTCCTAGCTTTTCATAAATAATACATTTTATAGATGTATATCATTTTCATATTACATTAATTTATATAAGGAAGTTGTATCTGTTGAATCAAATGTATTCTATGTCTCTTCAGAATTGATCTTCAATAAATATACAGTATACTTACTTCCTGTATTACTGGTAAGGTACATGTTTTTCTTTTATATATCATTATTGTTGACTGTAGCATTTGCTTATATACAAATAAATGGTTTATTCTTATGGACCAAATAAATCTAAACCATTGTGTCTGACTTCATTATTAGTTTTTATGCATACTTTTATGTTTTTGGTGAGAAAGAGAATGTGAATTCTGTCAACATTCTAAATCCCGTTTCCTGCATTTTTTTACACTTATCACTTAATTTATCATAACTTTTGAAAGGTTAATGATATTCCAATTCAGTCTTTTTTGTTAAATAGCCCACAACTTGCTGAACATGTCATACACTCTATATTTTTCTCTATCTCGTATAGAAATATGATGAAAATTCATTTTTATGCGAATGAAATTCAATTTTAACGAATTTTGGTATACATTTGGAGAGGATTTTCAAAGACTGTTCATTACTATATCAACATTACCATATGTATTTTACATCATTTGATAGAACTGACCCTTCTGATTACAATGGTATGTATATCCCATTGATGGTATGTATTATACTCAAGAAATAAGGTTTTTTGTGTAAGGAGGTCATCCAGCACCAAAAATGGAATGTTCGGCACGGGCACGAAAGGGTTAACCTTACCAGAGCGGAGCTCAGCCCTATCTAGAGCCGTCTTGTGCTGGTGTGTTTGCACTTTACCGCGCTGATCGGGGAAACAAATAAGCAAACTCGTTAGTGGGACGAGTAGGCTACATATGTAGGCCTAGTTCTAAGTTGTGTTTTAGTATTATATTTGCATTACGTTAGCTTGGGTTTTTGTATTACTACCTAGAAATATGCTAACCATTCCTGTGTCAGTTCCAGACAAGTCATCATAACAAGTTATTAAAACCTTCCGGGTGACCCTTTCATTATTGCTGCAGCAGGTTGTGCGCAACAGAGTAGACGGACATAAGATACAGTCTGAGGAGTTGCAGCTTTATTCAGTTACCCGCAGTTGAAACTAGTTTCCCTCACAAACTCTGATTTGGTCACTATACTGCCTATTCCCAGCTGAGCCGTTTATGAGCGTTTAGTCCTAAATTAAAATGATTCATACTCTCTAGCCACTCACTCGCAATTCACTGACGTCAGGTTCACTTAAAGGAGCCACACATACTGTAGGGCTAGGCTACTGTTATGTTGTTGACTGCCGCACTATTGAGGACTATGAGTTCTGTCCATCATTTGGTGGTAGGTAAAATTACTGCAATACAATTATGCTTATTAAATGCTTTCCCCAAATCACTTTTCACAATTTTTTTTCCAAGAGTAATATTATCGGTTATCGTATCGGTATCGGCCACAACAAACCAATAAATATCGGTTATCGTTATCGGCCCTAAAATTCCATATCGGTGCATCTCTATTATTCTTCCTTGTGTTTTCTGCTGCTCCGTTCGTTTCCATGGTTTCTCGCGCTGGCACTTCACTGATTGATTTTCTTTACAGAAACAGGTCTGGTTTTGATGCAGTGGCATCTAATGTCCAAAGGACCACAGCCATCCAATATTGTTTATCTGCTCTATCCCTTGTATTTCATTGGATTCTCTGAATATTTTAATTATATTATGTACTGTAGATGATGAACTCACTAAATACTTCACAATTTCATGTTAAGAAGCATTAAAAGGACATTGTTTAATCATTTGTCCACACAGGTTTACACAGAGTGATGAATGCCCCTACATCCTTACTTTCCCTGCCTCTCTGAGAAGCTCTTTTTCATACTCAATCGTGTTGCCAGTTACCCTAATTAGTTATGAAATAGTCCCCCTTTTGTTTTCTTTATCATTACACAACTTTTTCAGCATTTCGTTACTCCCGTCGCAACTTGTTTTGGAACATGTTGCTGGTATCAAATTCAAAATGAACATATATTTTCCATTTAATAGTCAAATTTGTCATTTTCAACATTTGGTTTATTGTCTGTACTTTTTGCAACTAAATATGAGTTTAAAGATGAACTGAACTGGAATTGGAAACTGGAAAAGTAAAGGTGATATAACAGATGTATTTTATTTCTTCTCATTGGTACAATGATTAAAATGACTGAATTTATTAAAAGGGATACAATTGTTATTATAACCTTTATTTATTTATTTAATCACACAGATAACAAACATTTTAAAAAAGATGAACAGATTTTTTTCATATACATATTTCTTCTCATTGGTACAATGAATAAAATGGCTGAATTTATTAAAAGGGATAAAATTGTACGGTGAAAGTGTTGTTGTTGTCACACGGGCGCCGCCATGTTGGATTTTAACAATCGTCACTGGCATGGTAAGCTACTCTGCACTAGCACTAGCAGCCATAGCAGATAATGAGTCTGAGGCTAGCTGACATGGCTGAGAAAACTAACATTAGGCCTAGCTGAGTTACATATTGGCCGGCCATAAGCCGTTTATAGGCTAGCCTACATCACAAAATCTCATACAAAATGAAACCAAACTAGTGTAACAAAGGCGAACACTTTAACAGGGGAAATTAATTGGGCATGAATCATTGTACTGAAGGCTATTTTGTCAATGAGCAGAAACACTCAACATTCAAACTATTGAGAAGATGCGCACTATGGAAACTGGTCTGTAACTTTATATGAATAACTAAACCACAGCGGGTCTGTAAACAGAATCCAATGTCCCTTTCTACTCACCCTGAAGCAAGTTGTTCACCGTCTCAGGGCAGATTGTTGATGCATAGGGAGTTAAACTTGCAGAAATAGCTGCTAATTCCAAGAGACTCGTGCAATATCAACATCCACAAGGTAAATATCTGGCAACTCTCCACTAGCCTAAAGTAAACGGCACAACTCGCGAATCCTCCGGGTAACTGAGTTTTTAAGAGTTTCAAGGGAGGGAGAGAGAGAGAGCCCGTGTGAGTTGCTGTTATGAGTGCCAGTAGTCCAGACTGTGTTAGCCTACATTGCCGTGACAATGCGTGTTATATAGCTTATTCGTATACACCATAGGCTTAATGTGGTGGTGGCCAAGTATGCAGTTGTGTGGAGGACGTACAGTAGGCAATGTGTGTGTGTGCGTGTGTGTGTGTGTGTGAAGGAGGGAGGGAGGGAGACAGAGAGACATCGTGCGTGTTGCTGTCACAAGTGTCCCTCGTCCAGTTTTCTATATGGCCTGTAGGCTAGGCCTATGTTGTGCCGCTATACACTGCACAAAAAGTATGCCCCCGAAATAAACACATACATAAATAAACATATTTATTTATGTATGTGTTTATTTCGGGGGCATACTTTTTGTGCAGTGTATAGCGGCACAACATAGGCCTAGCCTACAGGCCTATGACATAACATATTTATTTATGTATGTGTTTATTTCGGGGGCATATATTTTACATATTCCCGTCACTTTGGCTTCCTCAAACATTTTCCCTAAGTTTCGCCACTGCTTTGCAACAGATGGATTCAGGAGCAGTGTCCATGCTCCGGCAGCACCCACACAGTCATTTTCACCCAAATGATCCTACTGCAGATGTAGCTGGAGCCTGAAACTGATTGTCCCCCATCTAGTGGTAGTCAGACACTACAGGCCTGTCCCTCACAGGCTCAAATGTGTAACCCATGCCATTAAAATTAGTAATTTTCGTGTATATATATATATATAAGACGCTGCAGCTGTTGCCTATAGAACTTCTCAAGTCCTACCATGCCAGTGACGTCATCGAAACTGGCAGTGTTCTAATACTAACAAACACAATTTTTGTGTTGCTTAAAAAAGGCTACATATAGATTTTTTTAATTAAATTTTTTAGCGTAATTTATTTTTAATTGTCATGATCAACACATTATCAACGTTGATTCTTTCAGTTCAGTTCATCTTTAAGAGATTTGCAGATTATTACATTCTGATTTTATTGACATTTTACCAGGGCTCCGAACCGGTTCAAGGAACGAAAACGAAAACCGAAAACGAACGGAATTTTACGGAATTTTACGAGGAGCGGAAACTGAAACGAAAACAAAATGGTCTTCAACTGTTCCGGAACAGAAAAGTTATTCTGAAATCGACAACACCGGTTAATAACGTTTTTTTTTTTTCGTTCTCTATATATTTTATAAAATATCACAAAAGCATATCCTAAGTGTTCTACTCGTTTGATTGTAGGCGAACAGCCTAATAATTTGATTTCTGCAGTTTGAAAAAAAATAAATAAATAAATAAATGGACCTTTGGTCCAAATGTGTATATTTTGTCTTGCTGTTGTAATGTAACCTATCCGTCTCCCACTTCGGATCTTAGGCCAGCTCGTAGCGTAGGCTACTGAAACTGATTTGGAAATTGTTTGTAGCCTATGCGTAATAGCCTATTTTGCCTGTCCACGTCTTGTTGTTTTAAAGTCGGGATTTGAAATGTCTGCGCAATTATAGCCTATTCTATGTAGAAGAGTTAAACGGGAAATTTGAGATAGGCCTTGTCAGCAACAGACAGGTTCGTTTATAAACAGGGTTGGAATTATAGCGCAAGCCTTTGAAGATCTCCATATGGATAAAACTTAGGCTACAACCAGGTAAGGAGTTTAGCACGTATCCAGAAATATTTTTGATAAGAAATTATTTATAGGCATAGGTTAGGCCTACAGTAAGTCTGTAGGCTATGGGATGGATAGCCCATCTGAATGTTTTTGGATGCCGATGAACAATTCGATTATCGATTATCTCCCCATTAATTCACTAATAGCAACTTATACATGTTTATTTACACATCTGAATGAAAAAAAACATGAATTCTTTAACATTGCAATATATGTTTATTGCTCTTAAGATTCCAAAATAAAAGACTATACAAGTGCAAAGTAATGCATTCTTAGTCAGAGGTAGCATTCAATAAAGTTCAGTAGTGTATGTCTAATTGAGTGCCTGTCATTTTAAGCCGTTCGTGTAGGAATCCTTACAATTAACATTAACACAGTTAAAAGGCTGCTGATGTGTGGATGCGATTCATAACATAGTTAGTTCAAATAATGGTTCGTACTTCTCCTTTGGACAAGCTTGGAAAACACTTTTCCATTTACATCGTCGGGATTTTACAAACATTCAGAGTCAATAAAATGAGCCCTGCATGAGTAACGAATAAGCAGCTGCAAGTAAGCATGCTAAACTTGACACCCAAACAGTATTCTAAGGTTAGCTTTGAGATACTGCTTGATTGCATACTGTAACTTAACTTAGTTTAGTCTCCTCAATGTACTATGTTGTGATAAGACCTTAGCAGAGTTTACTTTAACTTTAATTCAGCAGTTTTAATGCTGCAAATTTGAGCAGCATGGTCACGATGCTAAGCGGATGCTAAGCGGATTTAATAGCAATTTAGCCCACTGTGTTCTACGCAGTGCTTCTATGTGGCAACAACAATCCTTCAACAATCGTGAATATTTTGTTAAATGCACTGCAGAGGAGGAGCAGCGGGCTCGTTACGAGAGAGAGCGGCGGGGTGAGGAAAGGCTGTGTGAGTAAAAAGTGCAGCTCAATGGAAGATTTAAAATTAAAAATATTTAGCAGCACACTTGACGAATCGACGCTCATATTTTGCGTCGACGTCATCGATTACGTCGACGCGTTGTCCCAGCCCTAATGTGGAAATAGTCATATCATTACAATTGCAGTTATTTTTATAGTTATTGTTAGACATGACGTGGTGGTAAATGCTACTAGATTTCCTGTTCCAAAACTGAAAAGCTGTGTGCCATTCAAATTTCGCAGGAATGAAGAACAAAGAAAAAGAATACTGCTAGTTGCCACTACTTCAACCCTATGGCCACTCCCCTGGGCAAAACGAACAATACAAACGTATCGTGATGAAAAAAAAGATGGTACATTTCAACCATTAAAATAACTGCAAATGAATCAATCCAATAGCCTACACATATAATGCAAAGGAGGCTAACAAATTCAGATAATTTACCTGACACAGGTCCATTCTTCTCATCAACTGATGGGGCACTGGGACCCCCAGGGTATGGAGGGGGAGGATCACTGGACATGATGTACAGATGCAGAAGGAATTCCAGTCAAACCTAACCTTGTAATTCAGTCAGTGGATGTGGAAGTAGAGTGCAGACAGTCCAAGCCATATGCTGCCATACGATGAATCTCACCTTTTACTACAATTCAACAAATAACAAAATGTGCTGTTTTATAGTGATGTAAGCAAATGTAACACAGAATAAGAAGACAAAAGACAATGAAGTGCAGATTCAACTCATGACTTTTCATTGTCTTAGACATTTGTTGCATTCTGGAGTACAATAGTAATTGGCAACAATTTACACAGTTTCTCTTTCTAAGTTGTTTGAACGCAACAGTCCAAGTTAACTGACTCACATGTCGGACATTCCACTAAACATTTTCCTGCAGCTAGGCTATATGATTTCTGATGTTAACCACTACATCTAGAGAAGCACATTGTGAATGTTTATTTTAAACTACAATCTTGACTTTGTTAGTTTAATCTATGCTTTCTCACCAGTGGGACCACACCAGAGTTTGCCAGATGATGTGGATTGAGAAACTCTTTTTGGAGGTCTCAGACCGATCAATTTCGTGCACACCGGAGTATGATTGTTTGTGATTGTGATTGCTGCATTCCGACCATTGCAAACAAACCAAAACAAGGGGTCAAACACACTACAGTTTGACAAGTGCAATTGTGCAACCTACGCCGATGGTAGGTCACAGGCTGCGATGTAAGATTGTTGGTAAACAGACTGTGCCGGGAAGGGACATGGTCAACATGGCAGTAGTTCAAGGAGGATATAATGCTTTTATAGTTATGCATTCTTCCTTGAGAAAAAATTAACTCCGGGTAAATAGACAGTGTTGATTTTGGGCTGAGCTCAACTTGGCGCTCTGCCCCACATTGAGCCCAGCCCCAATCTGCAAGCTGCAGCCAGGGGTACTTGGCCAGATGGGGGCATTTCACTGCTTGCTCACATCAGCCGAAGTTCAGTGCCATGGCGCCATCTCGTGGCCATGAAATATTCAATGTTATTATGTTATGGTAAGATACGGAGGCCGCAAAGGATCAGGGTGGGGATTTATTTATGTTTTTGCGTTCCCTCTCAATAAAGTTTTTGTTCCCTCATAATACAGCCTATTTCATTAACATACAAGGATATGAAACATACTTGGAGGTTCCCTTTGAGTTGGATCATTGGATGGCAATTAATGGATTTTCCTTAGCCTGTGCTTTCCACCAAGTTACGCAAAAAATGTACACGTAGCTTCTAGTTTTTGCGATATTGTTGACATACCGAACCGCAGTAAGCCATTTGGTGCAGTAAATGTAAGCTCTTGATAGCGCATGCCACTAATCATTGCTTTAACCACCTTACCGTGTATATCTTGTACCAAAATGTAGTTAATTATTAAAGTGAAATGGTTGCAATCATAAGTTAGTGGCGTCAGTTCGAGTACAGTTTCGAAGTATTGTTTTGATGTGTTGAATAGAACGTCTCTAAAAAGACTATAACGGTGACCAACGAATATTTTGCCCGATAGCGTGACAGCGATCACATGCCTATTGCCTAACTATTAAATATCGTGGACAAAGGTTAAGTTAACGTAAAAACAAACCATAACAATAACGTTATCTAGCATAAGATAAAAAATGCCCCAAATAATTAAGTAATCTAAATGAAGAAGTCTTAACTTAAAGCTAATATCCTTATGTCTTAAGGATAGATGGACGAGATCAATTGTCCTAGTTAACTTTATCTGATTAGAACTAGATTATGTAACCAAATAATCTATGTCAAAATTAGCCAGGTCAGCTAACGTTACGTTCTAACGTTGTTTTCGCTGTTATCAATAACTTGCATGTATTTTAACGTTACAACCGTAGGGACAGAAATGTTAACGTTGGAGAACAAAAACGTTAACGTTACGTTACTCTATGAATATCAAAGCTTGATACAACTGTTAAATTGTCAACATTAACTCATACCGTTACATTTACTTCAAGTTAACATTAGCTGCTACAATAATAACAACACAAGGGCAGCTAACGTTAATGCTACATTTCGCTAAATGAGAGTTATGCTTTTCCATGGAATTTATTCGAATTTCGTGTCTTTTGACGATTCCGGAAACCATAACGTTACAGGTTTGTAACTTTAACGTTAGAAGCTAGTTAATATAGCTTCTAGGCGTTAACGTTAGCTATGCAACGTTATCAAATAACGTTAGCTAAGTAACTTAACGGTGAACATTTTGTAAGCTGTCTCTGGCCTTCGCAATCACCCACACGGAATAAAATACAAGTATGACAATTACCTTTGCAAGTGGAAAAGATAATATGGGGTCTTGTTAAGTCGTTGAATAAAAATGGTCAAATTAGTGCTGGTCAGTTGAAACAGAGAAGACTGAGCTGGAACATTCTGAAATCTTTGGCCTAGCAACAGATCCTCAGAACCTTCTTGAATCCCATGACGCTTTGCGCAGTATCACGGAAGTTCAACCATTAAACTGAAATGTAAACAAACCATAGACAGTAAAAGATGGACACAGCTACCTGGTTAATAAGTCGTTTAGGTTTAGAGACTAGTGACCGTCGCAGGAAGTGCATCATAACCAAGGGGCACCAGACCCTCTTGTAACAGCTGTGGCTGCAGGCTCGGAAAATTAGTTAGAAAATAAGGCAGAGATTCTCTGAAAGTAAGTTCTTCTTCTATAGCGGTTGGCAACCAACTTTTTGGGTGCATCACCGCCACCATCTGGCCTGGAGTGTGTATCAAGCTGTCAATAACCCAGTAACCTTCAAAAAAGAATACATCCTCTTTGTAGTATATCATAAGTTTAATGTCATCTGGTTTTCATTAAGTTGTAAAATCAACCTTTGCCTGGCTTGATGGTATTTAACAATACATAACAACAATTTATTGACGGTATTTAACAATACATAATTGCATGCTCCATGGTCTCTTGATTACTGCAATCTATCTAAATTGCAGGAACGTCTGTCTGTCTGTCTGTTTGCCGCATTGGCACCGTTGGCGTGATTGATTTGAAACTTGGCAGGTGCCTCGCTACGGGTACGAGTAAGTGCAGTGGCAAATTTGACGTTGTTTGGATTAGAAATGCAAAAGATATCGGTAAAAATATAGGTAAAATAGGCACATAGCCACTCCTCCATCTGTGTGTTTGTGTGTAACCGCATCTGTCGAATTTTACTTCTGACTTAGAGTGGGAACCCTGGAGCTCTGAGCTGAGCGCTTGGTCTGGCTGGCTTGAGCGCACATGTAGCCTCAAGCATGCCTACGTTTGGTCAGTGTTTTCTTTCTCTCCTTTTTTTTTAATTCCAATTTCGGGTCTGTCAGTCAAAACCGGGGACAGCTCCAGCCGGGGACGTCTGGTCACCCCACCTTGAATACTATATCGATGTCTCCCAGACTGTTCATTATCCTAAACAAATTGCTTCATCATGCAATCAATCAATTTCCTTTTCTTTGCACCTTCTGGCCGGCTCTGCCATTATACCAGAGGCGGACAGAGTACACAGCTTCATTACTTGAGTAAAAGTACAGATACCCCTTCCTTGCTAAATTTTACTCAAGTACAAGTAAAAGTACAAGTCAGATGTCTACTTAAGTAAAAGTACTGAAGTACTTGTTTTTAAAAGTACTTGAGTATCAAGAGTACAAGAGTAGGCCTACATTTTCTAAATATTGCATTACTACTGCCACATGTTCTCACATTTATGTACAGAAACGTCCTACATGGAGTTATGAAAAATGTTAATGTTAATACCTTGGAGAATGTAAAAGGAATTGAAAGTAAAATGTCCATCTTTTTGCCAGGGATGGGCAGTATTTCTAATACATGTATTTAAAATACGTTTTTCAAATACAAATACTATTTTGTAATTGAAACACTTGAAGCAAAAACTATCAATAACTTGTCCAGCAAATTGAAATTGTCTGGTGAGCTGGGGCCACGGGTTGGCACATTCCCGGGATGGACCTGCTGCGTCTTTATCCATTGTTTCGTCCATGGTTTCGTCTCTTATCTAAATCTGACCATGGAGTTGACTTTGGCGGAAAGCTGAAGGTGATTACTGATAGGCTGTCCCAATCAGTGGCGTCTGCACAATCCAATCACGTTTGAGAGGGAAACAACAAATTGAGGGTTTCGGAGATTTTTCTTTTTTCCTTTTTTTTTTAGAAGAAGTAATGGGTACTCATGGTTATGGATAGAAATGTAGTGGAGTAAAGAGTACAATATTTGCCTCTCAAATGTACTTGAGTAAAGTCATGAGTACTCCCCAAAAATGATACTCGAGTAAATTACAGATCCCTCAAAATTGTACTCAAGTACTGTATTCAAGTTCGTTAGCCTGCCTCTGTGCTGGGGATGCAGGATGTAAACTGATCCTGCTTCTCGCGATGTCTGAGACTTTGTGAGACTGAAGGTCGGCAGGTATGATACACCGAACTTGCAAGCGGGATATTCTTCCTACAGGCAGTAGGGGCGGGCAAGAGAGTCTTCATTCGCCCTGTAATGAGTCATTTAACCATATACCGACTTACGAAGATAATTAATTAACACGAAAACGTTGCCTGGTGTCCCTTTAAAATACATTGTCTATCATTAAAGAAATAACAAGGGACTGATAATGCTCACTTATTACACGGCTCTTCATTATGCTGCAGAATGCTGCAGAATAATGCTGCTCCATTCACTTGAATGGGCCTTCCCAACGTTCGGTGGTCTGCTAATTCTCAATAACAGACCGTTGCTAAGTATAACTGACCGCTGTCAAGGAAAATTGGCTTTGTGCTTCTATTTCACGTCTTTCATATCACTACGCAAGGACTGGAACTTCATTCAAAAGTGAAAGCAGACGGTTGATCAGCTGTGTTCTAAAGAATGTTTGATTCAAGTTCAGCGGGTGCTGTTGTCGAACTATTTGTTTCTCACCAAATGCCACGATGAAACGGTAACAAATAGGCTATAGCCTAGGCTATGTAGGCTAAAGAGTCACATCGTGGGGAGTTTATAGTTTCGTTTTGGCAAGTAGCCGTGTAATAAGCGGGATAATGTATAGAACGCCGGTCATTATTGGGAAAATAAGTCCCTTCAGGGCGGAACAAGACCGGTTCACCCTGTCGGGACTTATTTTCCCAATAATGACCGGCGTTCTATACATTATCCCTTACTTGTGGGTTGCCGTTTTCCTCTCTGTAGCTCTCACTTAATTCTCCATCCTTATTGTTTTGTCAGATAAAAAAATATTTTATCCGCTGAAACATCCTTCCTTTTACTCCCATTAGTTTTAATGAAATCAGAAGACCATTTTTCCACAACACATTGTATGCCTTTTTGAAATCAAAGAATACTGCCACTACAGATTCTTTATTTACCCGAGCCTTCTTTACATCTTTAAGGCATACAATGGATTCATGATAATCATGATAATAATCAATCCTTTAGTTTCTACCCAATTTGTAAGTCTGTCATTTATCACCCTCTCCATAGTTTTTCCCATCTGGGATGTTAATGCAATTGGTATAATTACTTTTTATTTGGGGATCTTTCCAATTCTAATATGAATATAGACTCTCTCCATGTTATAGGAATTAATCTGTCTACCCATACCTATACACAGATTTAACAAAACTTCCTTCCCCTTGTCACTTAAAGGGGCCATATGGAAAACTCACTTTTTCTGTGTTTTTGTACTTCCATTTGGGTCTCTGATGCTTCTTCAAACACCCCAGGTGCGAAACAAAAGTGTGTGTTTTTGTGGGTTAGTTGAGAGAGGTTGTGAGCTATTCAGAAATCTCCCTTATTGAGACGTCACAATAAGGGAAATTTGAATATTACTACAGTGCAGTGAGTTGGGAGAGAGAAAGCAAGAACACATAGGCTACTACTGGCCAAATCCTCTCCAATTGTTAGAATTGGACTCTGGGCGTTTGGGAACAGCTGAGGGAGGAGGCTACTTGAAACTGTGAGTTTCGGTCGGTGTGAGCGAGCGGACTTTCAGTTGAGAGTAATTAACACCCTTTTGAACAATCTAAGCTGTGCTAACGTCAGAGGGCGGTCTACGCTGATTCATCATTAGCGAGACGCGAGGACAGCTGCATGCAATTCCTGTCAGCATAACAATAGAGGCTGTTGCTGAAGCGTCAGCCCTCGTTTCAGCCGTCCTCGTGTAAGACGGACGCGGTCAAGACGAGCAAGTTGACCTGTGCAAGTTCACCGAGCACAGGCACCGACAAAGGCAAAATGTGCCGTTCCACCATATCTGTTATCACCGGCCATTGCAGAAAACGGCATCATGCCAAAAGGGGCAGAAATCGCCTTAACCTCCAGCAACTTAAACGGTCCTCACCGACAGAAACCTCCTTCTCCATGGGCTTGTGGAACTGTCAATCCGCAGTCAACAAAACGGACTTCATAGCTGGCTATGCCAACCACCTTTCGTTGGAACTCCTTGCTCTCACTGAGACTTGGATCAAACCAGAGAACACTGCCACCCCGGCTGCACTCTCCACTAACCTTACACTATCCCACACCCCTTGCCCATCTGGACGAGGAGGCGGGACGGGCCTGCTGATCTCCAACAAATGGAAATTCACCCCGCTACTGCCTTCAAACAAATATGTCTCATTCGAATTCCATGCCATCACAGTGATCGCCCCAGCAAAACTCTACGTGCTGGTCATCTACCGCCCTCCAGGCCAACTAGGCGACTTTATTGACGAACTTGACACTCTGCTATCCTCCATCCCTGAGCATGACTGTCCGCTTCTTGTTCTCGGTGATATGAACATCCACTTAGATGCCCCAGGCTCAGCGGACTTTTTGGCCCTGGTCCACTCCTTTGACCTCGAACTGGTTCAAAGCCCACCGACTCACAAAGCTGGCAAAGAGCTTGACTTGATTTTCACTCGGAACTGCAGCACAGACACCCTCACGGTGACACCTCTCCATCTTTCTGACCACTTCTTCATCCAGTTCAACGTCAGCCTGACAGAACAGCCTCCGGCTCCTCAGCCGATGGTCACGTTCCGCCGCAACATCCGGAACCTGTCTCCAACGCACTTCTCCTCTGTGGTTGCCTCCGGTCTACCTCCACTCAACACCTTCTCCTCTCTGGAGGTCAATGAAGCCACTGACTCGCTCTGCTCCACACTGACCTCGTGTCTAGACGAGCTGTGCCCTCTTACCACAAGGCCAGCTCGATCCAAACATTCTCATCCATGGCTAAATGATACCCTCCGATCGCAGCGCACCAAACTCAGAGCCGCGGAGAGGAAATGGCACAAATCCAAACTAGCTGACGACCTCAAAAACTACCAGACACTCCTGACCTCCTTCTCAGCCAGCATCACTGCTGCTAAGACTGCTTTCTACAATGACAAAATCAACAGCGCTACAGACACTCGAAAACTTTTCTCAACCTTCAAATCGCTACTCAACCCTCAGCTGCCTCCTCCTCCATCCAGCCTTACTGCAGATACCCTCGCCTCATTTTTTACAAACAAAGTGGCGGCAATCAGCAGTCAATTCTCTACATGCCCACTCAACGCATCTGACTCAGATACCGCACTCCTACAACCTCTAGGGACTGCTGGAACATCTTTTTCAGCATTCACGCCTCTCTCCGAGAGTGAAGTGTCCAGACTCCTGACATGCAGCCGTCCTACCACATGCTCGCTGGACCCTATACCTACGAGCCTACTTCAGTCCATCAGCCCGACCATCGCTCCAGCTATCACACATGTGATCAATGCCTCGCTAACCTCCGGCACATTTCCAACAGCGTTCAAAATGGCCCGGGTAACACCGTTACTTAAGAAAGCTTCTCTCAACCCTGCTCAAGTCGAGAACTACCGCCCTGTCTCACTACTGCCTTTCCTATCCAAAGGCATTGAACGAGCAGTCTCCAAACAGGTCTCTGACTTCCTTTCACAGAACAACCTTCTGGATCCAAATCAGTCTGGGTTCAAAAGCGGCCACTCTACCGAAACGGCTCTGCTGTCTGTAACAGAAGCCTTAAAAGAAGCCAGGGCGACCGCTCGGTCATCAGTACTCATTCTGCTTGACTTATCGGCTGCCTTTGACACGGTTAATCACCGTATCCTTCTCTCTATACTCGCTGACATGGGAATCTCCGGAGCTGCTCTCTCCTGGTTTGAATCCTACCTCACAGGACGCTCGTTTAACGTATCATGGCTTGGTCAGCTATCTGCACCTCACCATCTCACCACAGGGGTCCCCCAGGGCTCAGTGCTGGGCCCCCTCCTCTTTGCTATCTACACCACCTCCTTGGGACAGATTATCCGTTCGCACGGCTTCTCATACCACTGCTATGCAGACGACACACAGCTCTATCTGTCCTTTCCACCTGACGACCCCCTGGTTTCAGCACGGATCTCGGATTGCCTTTCAGACATAGCTACATGGATGAAGGCACACCACCTCCAGCTGAACCTCTCAAAGACTGAACTGCTGGTCATCCCAGCTAAACCTACCATACACCACGACATCAACATCAAATTTGACTCCCTGTCTGTTTCACCGACCAGGACTGCAAGAAATCTAGGAGTTGTTCTCGACAACCAACTAAACTTCTCAGATCATGTTGCCTCAGTCGCCCGGTCATGCCGTTTCGCACTCTACAACATACGGAAAATCAGGACTTACTTGACTCAAGATGCTACCCAACTTCTGGTTCAGGCAATAGTCATCTCACGACTCGACTACTGCAATGCCCTCCTGACAGGTCTCCCAGCCTGCGCAGTGAAACCACTTCAGATGATCCAGAACGCAGCGGCGCGCCTGGTCTACAACCAACCCAAAAGGGCACATGTTACCCCGCTGCTCATCCAGCTACACTGGCTACCTATGGCGGCCCGCATCAAATTCAAGTCTCTAACGCTTGCCTACAAAGTAGTCTCCGGTTCTGCTCCCACCTACTTGAATGCCCTCATACAGACTTACACTACCTCCAGACCGCTGCGCTCCTCTGACGAACGACGTCTAGCTCTACCACCGGTACGCTCAAGCCAATCCAAACTTTTCTCATCTGTTGTTCCTCGTTGGTGGAACACACTGCCAGTTCCTACAAGGGCAGGGACATCCTTTTCCACGTTCAAAAAACTCCTGAAGACCCAGCTCTTTAGAGAACATCTACTCTCATAGCAACACTTACAACAAGTCTTACTGATCCTAGCACTCACCAGCCGTTAAACTGACAAGTAACTGTTAAAATACAGCACTCACCGACGCACTTATTCTTACTGTACTCTAATGTGTTTTTTTAAACTGTCCTAAAATTGTGAGAATTGTTCTAAAACTTACTGTTTACCATGTTGTTAGTCGCTTTGGTTAAAAAGCGTCAGCCAAATGTAATGTAATGTAATGTAATGTAATGTAATGTACTACACCCAGAGCCATATAGGGCGCTGACTACCCACCCCCATCTGAAAATTCCCACCCACTAGGTTAGGAACTTCCTTTTGAAGATCCTCCATTTTGGTAATCGCCTATCGTTTCCAACCAGCACCATGCGAAAGTATCAACAGTATTTTGTGTAGTAGGCTTTTAAACAAAGTAGGTTTTTAAACAAAAAATGTCTTTTACACACCTGATAGCATCCATATTTCAAGTATACAAACAGAAACTCCCCAGAACACGTCTCGTTCTTGTTGGCATATTTAAGCAATATGACATGAGTGGGAGCAGGGTTGGTAAACAATACCCCCGTAGTATGAAGGCCATATAGCATAGCCTAGCCTAGCCTACACTGGAAGCGACCCAGACCATCCGGTAATAGGCAGCCAATTTCACAAATGCTTTTAAACTTTTATAGGCTACATCAACTCTGGGCTTATATACCGAACCAAATAAAGTTTTACTCATTATCATTTAACTGTTAGGCCATGTTACATCATGCAGGTGTTGATTCTGCTATGGTTAATGTATTTAGCAGACGTTTCGGCTAAACTCCAATAACTTGACTATTAGGCTACTTGCTTGCAAGACCTAAGCATATTCCCCCTTTAACCTTATACATTTCCGCCCCTATTTTGGAGTTTTTCCTCGAAATTGCACACCGCCTACTTAAAATGGCCCTGTTGCCACATACTTTGACTTACAATCAAGTGCCTGACCTCTTTGGAAAGCTAAGGCCTTGTAGAATTTTTTGGTACCAATAGATTGACTGTGTGATGAACTATCAGAGAGTGGCAAAGGGTAGAATGATAGTTTTTTTTATAGGCGGTTATGCACATCTCTAGAAATGACCACATTCTGCCCTCTTGGTCACTTATTTTCTCTTGAAAACACCACTGAGGCCCACTACCAGGTCTTGTGAATCTGTATGTCAAAGTAGATCCTTATAGGATGAAGTATGACTGTGTGGGACCCATATTTGTGTGGGCATACACATGCGTTTTGCTAAGTGTCCATTTGGAGACTCCAAAAGGACCTTTGGTTACCCAAAACTAAAACTCTTCCTATACAAGAACCCCTTTATGCAGAACCATGATCTTGGTGTCAAATGAAAGGTTACAGTCTGTGTCTCATGATGGAGTGATCCCTGGAGAGCTTTGCAGTGGCTGTGCCATACATTTAGAGATGCATTATCTGACCTGGAACTCTTACTTTTGCTCCAACACCTTTGAGATTTCCATGAAAAAATGACAAACAAGGTAATGCAGCAAACATTTGTATTATAAAATGAAACAAAGGTAAAAATAGTAAATATTATTATCTCCCCCTTCCTCTGCCTCTTCCTCTGCCTCTCCCCCTGCTTCTTGCAGCACCCTTTCCTCTTTGTGTCCCACTGGTCTCAGCCACCGGCTCCTCTTCCTCAGACACAGGATCCTCAGCTCTTGATGTTTTGCTTGGCGGGACCCAGTCTTCATTGCTGTCACTGAAACAATTGTACAGATGGAAGTTAGACTCAGACCCACTAAAGTATATGAAAACCCTTCCCAACAACTTATACAAATTATATAAATGTGTGTACTCAGGTCACACCTCCCCTGCACTCTTTTTTACACAAACACACACACACACACTGCATTCTCACCTAACTCCCCTCCCCCAGATACCAGAACTATTCACACCTCCCCCTGCACTCTCTTTTACACACACACACTGCATTCTCACCTAACACCTAAAAACTATGCACTAAACATTACAAAAGCAAACGAAACTGTATCTGTAACTGTATATGGATATAAGTAGTATACTCACAGCTCGAAATCAAGGTCCTTCCCAGCTAAAAAGTTGTGCTCCTCCTCGGAGACCGCCGTCATGCTATCCGGCAAAAGATTCTTTGGACGCCGCTATTTATGGATTTCCGGCTCCCATTGACTTACATTGAACACATGTAAACAAAACGTCAATTATGTGCTCAAACTAACGCCGCTGACTTATGAAAACCACCATTCCACTTTGATACGAAACTACATAATTGTACAACATTTATACAACAAAAATCACAGAATTTGGATCAAGTAATGTGGAGAAATCTTATGCAAAGTGTCAACCCCTAACAATGTGCCCATTGCCCAAATTTATGGTCGACTAATGTCGAATGTCAGAGTAATGACATTGAAAAAGGTACCTTAATGATACACTTTAATTTATAAAGGTACGAAGTATAAAAAGAAAAACACAATTTATCAGATGGATTACCCAAATAATTTGTAACAAAGTACAACATTTATTCGAGGGCACATCTATTCCCAGAACTATAATGAGTGTTAAATATTCCACAACCACTAGATGGCAGCATGACACAGCACATAAAGTACACCT